>NC_056730.1:716250728-716550728 GCF_019279795.1 Protopterus annectens | reverse complement strand
TTTGTCGACCAAAACAATGTTCAACAAAACACAGGGGAACCACACACACACACACACACACACACACACACACACACACACACACACACACACACACACACACACATATATATAGTCACAAAACTATTTGAATGTTTGAACTGTGAGGGATGATTAGTTTCTTAGAGTGATAATTTAATGTTTACAGCATGATTCAAATATTTTTGGTTTATTTAAATTAGCACTTAATGCTAATGACTTATTGAAGGAATGTTATATGTGTAATGATGCAATGTCTTCAAAAGTAATGTCTTTTTATGGGGTTTAAACACAGAATTTAATTGCACCATTTTATGAAAAAGGAAAGGAATGTTGTTTTTGTAATTATCCAAAAGAGCTTTTGCATATTACAAAAATAAACATTATTTTGGAATGTATTTATTGCATATCCACACTGAGGACAAAACAAAGAGTATTTTAATATTTTTGTGAGATGTAATTCCTTCATGCTGCATTTGCTGACTTAGGAAAGGAAATGAATAGCTTATGGGATACTTTAGTGGGACATTTTAGCTAGAATGCAAATGGGACATTTGAGACAGAGCAACATGATGTGTAATGTGAAAGTTTCATGATCTATTTATTTGTATTTTTTAAACGTATATGATGTATATTAACAAGTTATTTAAATGCATGATTTCAATGTGAACATTTTGTTCTGATGAATCCCATTACTGATTTAACAATAGGACAAAAGTGCTTAAATCATTTATATACATAGTACCATTATTCCTAGCCTATCCGCGGTGGTGGTGCTGCGGTAGCGTTGTCGCCTCACAGTAAGACGCTGTCAGGTTCGATTCTCAGCTAGAGTGTCTTCTGCATGGTGACATGCATGAATGGGTGTACCTTCGTTGAAGGTTGTGCGTCAGGGCTGGCAACTTGACACGTAAAAATCAACTGCCAATCATTAGCGGAACAGAGTTCCACTGTGGCGACCCCTAACCGGGAAAAGCCAAAAGACACATACACTATTATTCCTAGCCTCTAGCTAGATATTGGAATATCTGTTCATTACTATGTTTCATACTGTATACTGTATAGCTAATGTTTGCTGCAGTATGTATTATTTGCTATTGTATGTATATTCAGTTGTTCTTCATGTACTCTGCTGCTCATTTATTGTTCTGTGGAGCTTTTCTCCCTGGGCTTCCACTGAAAAAGGACCTGTGTCCAGTTGGAATTTCCTGGTAAATAAATGTTTGTTTGTGTCTTTCGGCTTCTCCCGGTTAGGGGTCGCCAAAGCGGAACTCCGGTCCACTAATGATTGGTAGTGGATTTTTACGTACCGAGTTACCAGCCCTGATGCACAACCTTCAACAAAGGCACGCCCCAGTCATGTATGCCTCCACACAGAAGACGCTCTAGCTGAGAATCAAATGGGACAGCGTCTTGCTATGAGGCGACAATGCTACCGCAGCGCCACCACCACAGTACTCCTAGTAAATAAATGTAAATAAATAAATAATATTGTTTGTTCCAATAAATTTATTTATTATTAACTGGCACATTTGATCCTTGGTATGACATACCTTACTGTGCTCTGTTGTTTTTTTTTTTTTTGTTACAGACATTAATACTGATTATGTCCAGTAATGTGACAGACTAGGTTTTAAAACAGTACTTTTGGCAAAGAATATGTATGTGTGAATATGTGTGAATTCCCTAATTTCAAAGTATTTTTTTCTTTTTGTTACAGAAGCTGTTTTGAATAATATATTTCCAATTGTCATGCAAACAGACATCCTAGGTAAACTAGGAACAACAGTAAATTTAATTAATTAGTATCATGGAAGGACAAATTTGCATATGTATAGTAATAGACATAACTATTTTCAATATGCATTTACAAGATGGAGAAATAAAAAACAAATACATGAATATCTCCAAAACTATGAGAAAGGTAACTATTTGCTGAGTATATGAAAAGCTTTGCTGACTTTTGAGTAGAATACAAGATAGACTGAGGGTTAGTTTGACATATGATACAGAAAGAAGGTAGGACATTGCTACCATTGCAGAGTCTAGCCAGAGTTGTGTTTTTTATCTAACAAATCAGAAGCAATTGAGAAAAACACAAGGTTACAACAGGAATAATGTTTTATTGTTTTTGCTATTTGTTAGCTAGACTTAAAGTCTAAACAAACAAATCAGTGTAAGCTGGTATATGGCTAAAATATTAATGACTACAAAGTTTTGTTTCTATTTACAGGAAAAGCAATGTAAAAGATGAAAAGTATATTACCCAAAAGATTCAGAATTCAGTTAATGGCTAGCTAGTAACTCCTACCCTGGCAGGTAAGGTATTTGATATTTTGTTGAGCAAAATTCGAGTAAAGGTATTTTATTTTAAAGTTAATGTTAAGGAAACTACAAATATTTTTTTATGTTTATCTAACAGTTTGCAAAGAAAAAATAATGTGAGAATTACAAGGACATAAAATATAATTGAGTTCTGTGGAATTATTTCGAATATCATGCTACAACTGCTTACTGCAAGTCTACAAAAAGAATGATAGCCAAGCTTTGTGATGCTGTGGTATGAACAAATTACACTCTCATGGGTAGAAGTATTTTAGAGACAGACAGACCACCACTATGCTTTGACCTTGCTTTTATAATATATACTATGTAAATAGAGCAATGTCAAGCATAATGCAATTCACTGAATATGGGAATGTAAGAATAAACTGTAATGAGATGAGAAATCTTCCAGAAAGTATGTCATTTAGATGATGAAAATAAATTTTATGGCATAATGTAAATGTCAGCTGATAAGTGTGAACTGTGATTGGAAAATATTCCTGAAGGAACCACCTAAGCTGGGGAACTGCTGATTCTGTACTTAATATATATATACATATATATATATATATATATATATATATATATATATATATATATATATATATATAAGCTGGCCTTTAGTTTACCATGTTAGATTAACTTTTGTGATTCTCAAGATGCTGCTATCCTGATCAGTAGAATAAAGACTGCTTTCCACAACATAATTGTTTCCAGGGATTGTATCTGATACAAACTACAGTCAGATATTTGCAGTGGCTCTCCAGCAGCAGCATCTCTATGGGCAGCCCTTGCCTTCGTCCTGAAACCCTAGTGACAATCATCACTGATGTTTTTTCACCCTAGGATGGAAGAGCATTGATGAAGGGATGTCCAAGGTGTCTGGTCACAGCTTGAGCTAGTCTACACATAAACTTCTTAGAAAAAGGGTGAGCATTCTCATAATGCAGAGCTTCCAGGATTCTCTTCCTCACTGAGTGATAGCCATTCACTGTAACAATATGACAGTAGTGTGATATATCAAATAGTGGAGGAACCCATTACTACCCACTTTTCAAGGATTGATGAGGCTTTGGGTATGTATCATGTTAACAAATCAATTTCTGTAGTAGTCCACATACTTGGAAGAGACAACTCATTAGTGGACTGGCTCTGCAGGTGCTAACTCTTGCCCCACTAGTGATTTATTGCTAGTCAACAGTGAGAGTTCTTTCCACTGATGGTGAAGCCTTCCACTCAACATCATATGCAGTCACTTCTTTTTCCTGATTCCCTCTGTGGGACAACAACCTTGGGACACATTATTCAAGGACTAACCTCCAGGGAGTGGGAGGCTGGCATAACGGTTAAGTTGTTTACCTTGCAGATGCAATATGCAGGGTTTGATTCTTACATGGGGTAATTGGCTAGGCTTAAAATGGCCCATGAGGGCAGTTAGCCTAGTACTAACCTATGGTCTCCTGTATGCATTTCCTCATTTTTCTCTTACTTGCTAGTTTCTGCAAATGATACAGACAAGCAAAGCCAGAGTCATGCTCATTACTTCATTTTGGCCATGAAGAGTGTGGTTCCCTCTGCTATAGCTTCATCTCCCAGACAAACATATGTGTTTGCAACCCTTCAGTACTTTTTTGTCCAACAAGCATCTCCCAGACTTTCACTCTCACAGACTTTTCACATGTTATATGTATTCTTAAGACCCAATTACCACAAGGGAGTAGTCAATGTGCTTGTTTTTGCCCAAAAGCCAAACACCAGAAAAACTTATAAAGAGACAAATGGACACAGTTGTGGTTTAGACATTACAGAGAAATAATGACATTTTCTCCACTGAAATTAGTGGATTTTTGGACTACCTCACATGTTTTTGAATCAGGTCTGAGTTTTTCTTCTATCAAAGTTCACATGGCAGCTATCTCTAATTTCCATGTAGGGTGTCAGAATGTTTCCTATGTTTCCTTAAAGCTAGGAAGACATTTCTCGGGTGGGGGGAATTTCTCTTTAGACTTCTGATTAAAGATCCTATTACGTCAGGAGATCTTAACTTTGTTTTGGAACAGTTTACTACCCCTCCCCCATCTTTTAACCAGCATTCAGGGTGGAATTGAAGTTCCTCTCCTATAAGAATATTTTTGTAATAGCCATTACATCAGACAGGTGTTTTTATGACCTTCAGGCCTTGAGTGGTACACTTCTCTATATGATGTTTCATAAGGATCGAGTGTTATTGTAGATTAATCCCTCTGTTACGCCTAAGGTTGTTATGCCTGGTTCCTATGCAGACACATTGGTAATAATACCCTATGCATTGCATACTACCAAGCAGTTCATGGAATGGCAGCCTTTCCTGTTGATATACTACTGTGAACTTCGACCATATTAGGTCTATATTGCCATGTATGCATGGGCAGTTTATGACATCCAGTACTCCATGGAGGTATTTAGTTTTATAGAAGCCACACAGAGTGCTTGCTCATTCACATACTGTCATGAGAAACCTGATATGCTCATTTACACTCATCCACATCTAGAAGCATAACAAAGAGGAAATAGTTCAGTATTCTTGAGGCTGATATCTATGATATATGTTGGTTTCTCAAAGGACCCAGTAGCTGGAATAGTGAGTACTATGCATATCTTTCAGTCACCATGGGATAGGAAGCCCACATATTCCTATATATTCCACTTGTAGGCAGCACAAGTATGACAAGATCCATATAATGTCACATCCAGAATAAAACCAATCAAATATCTCATGATCAATCCAGCTATGGTCAGTAATCCACTGTTTATATCACTACAGGATGGAAGCTGGCAGTGTTAAATATGAGAAGAAACTGCTGTGCATGTTCTGTGTTTTGCAGGGTTATGCAGCATGGCGCACAAGATTGTCCATAAATGACTACACCTCACAAAGATGGTTTCAATGTATGCATTTACATATCATTACTGCCATATTTAGGTACACACCTTCATTTACATGTCATTGTGCAGTCTTTTGCAAATATGTCATGATGGTCTTCACTGAACTAACAAGTTGTGTTTGGCCACTAGCTGTGCAATGTTACACTACATACTACACAGTCTGAATATGAATCCAAGCCAAAGCATACTAAGATGCCAACTTAATAACCAGATCATATAATTTGGGCGTAGAATGATGCTCTCAGCCAAGTTATGTTCTAGAGTGCCAGACAGGACACATGAGGGGTATGTGGAGGCACTAAAAATGAAATCCGTTCCCTAAAAATTTCTGTGGTGGTTGACACTAATAAGGAAATTGAAGACTTTGTGTAGAGCTATGATGGATGTCTATCAGACAAAATGTACCACCCCCAGCACTTCAGCATACCTGAGAATGGCTACACATGCCATGGAAATATATTAATATTCACTTTGCAGGTCACATTATGAATTCTGCATTCTTAACTGTGGTGGGTGTATAAAGTGGACAGAATTATGCTGTATGAAGTTGGAGACATTTGAAAAGCAATTTCAGTAGTAAGGAAAATGTTTGCCAGAAATAGTAATAATGGTATGCAGTTTAAGTAAGGAAAAAGTCAGCTTTTTTGTTGAATATAAAGTACTGAGTGATTTGGGGACATACTCCATACTCCCGTACAGGGAAGAAGAAATCCCTGAAGTATGTTGCCTAACTACTTTTCTTCTGTCTGAAGTACATACACTTCTAAAGTTGGGTATGCAAAATGTTTTATAGAATGTGTTAACAAGAATTCCCTGGATCAAACTATCTGAAATCTCCCCCAGTCAAGTCAACAAATCCTGGACCTAGTTCTCCCATAATCAGCCCCAGCATTTTTCCTGCCCCTGGTGGCCCCTTATTAGTGAAATTGAACCACAAACATGTTAAGTTATAACATCCACCCCCCAGTAACTATATCACCATCTTTAAAGATTTCAAAAAGCAAACATATTACTATTGTACAACAAAATCTCAAAATTCACCCTTGTAAACCCTCACAGTGTAGACAGGATATGCAGCCACATATGCCAAGGATCTATATACTTGTTTAGATAAATGTATTAACAGAGCAGTCTGCAGCAGAACTAAACAGGGCAACAAATTCAATAAACCACCCTGATGTTCAATAGATATTAACAAATCATAGAATGGAAGAAGAAGAAGAAACTCAATAGAATGACAAAACTGCATAGATTACTTTGTAAGGCCAAAACTTCACATCACAAAGAGAATGTAAAATGCTTCACCAAGAACCAGTAGACCACTATAAAGACCAGCAAAGCATCCCATGAATGTAGGCTAGATTCTGAGGCTAAGGATAAATGTTAGCCTACTTTAGCTATAATAGAAAACTAAGGAAAAATTCACATAACTTCTCTGAACTTACCTATAATGGCACTTCCCATTAAAATCTTAAAGACATTGCCAACATACTAACAAATACATTTGCTGCAAATGTTCTCCCTTGAAACTATCATCCTAACTCCAAACATCCCCAAGTGACTTCCTCCCACCAACACCTCAAAGGATCACATCCTTAAAGCACTCTTCAAGACTAATAATACTTCTTCATTGAGTCCTGACAGTATACTTAGTTGTCTAATAAATGGTGTCAAGCTCCTGTTGATCCCATCCTTAAGTTATTCAATCTAAACCTTGCAAAGGATATGTTCCAGAATCATGCCATACTACAGCTGTGATACCACTGCTGACCCGGGTAAATACAGACCCATTGGTCTTACTATTCTTGTCTATAAAGCCATGAAAAGCATCATCACTGACCTTATAAACCAGGACATTAAAAATTTGATCAGGTTTGACCCACGATCTAATGATTGCAAGCTGAGTGCAGTTGTTAACTCAACCAATGATATTAATACCCTTCAAATGGTTAACTCCTTGTGCACTGAAAAAAGGACTCAAACTAAATGTTAAGAAATGCAGAATCAGCTCTTTCAGCAAACAACAAAGTCCTACCATGTACTGTATCAAAAGTACCCTACTCTCCTGTGAGTTTGTGATCAGGGACTTGATAACCTTGGTCAGTGGCTCCCTCTCCTTCAGTCACCTTGCAGCAACTGTAATAAAAAATCCTTCTATATCTCAAAATTAATATAAAAGGGCATCTCATTTAAAAATATAGATGTTATTGTACCCATGTACTCTACCTATTACAGAATATAACACACCCTTTGGAATATATCTCACTAGACACAGGGAAAAAAACTTGAAAAACCACAAAGCTACCTAACAAAAAGGATTTCTGGCCTCAAAAATCTTAGTTAGCAGGAAAGGTTGGAATCACTGTCCCTGTACTCCATGTCATACAGGATATTGAAAGGAAACATATGCTTGTTTTCCATGCCCTCAGAGACATTATTATCCAAGACCTTCTCTTTCTCTTTCTCGGTATATCAAAATATTTATATCAGGTAAGAAACAAAGCTAAATGGATTTATATGTTCCTTATCTGGTGTCTCATCTTGCTCAAGAATAGACTTTCCTTGCATGTCCAGCAATGTCACTTCATATCAGACTTCAATCAATCATAGCTTGAACATTGGGTAAGTGCCCCAAAATACACACTGGGATTTAAAGGCCTTGTCCTCCTTGAAAGTTTTGGTAAAACCTGAGGATGATTATTGTCAAGGCACACATGGCCTTTGGTTAAATAGACTTATATTTCCTATGATCCTTATGATGCTGAGGTTGCACAGCCTCAGGGTAGGACTTAAGCTGTGCATATTTCTGAAAATTAACATTTTGCTATTCAGTTTGTAACTAATAAAGAACAACACTTGCTACTGCCTACAAAAAAATCTGCAATCCTCAGAATCCAGTAAAAAAACAATGTAAAATATATGTAGAAACAATCCACAAATATGGTAATTTGGAGACATACATACATGCATTATTATGCATTTATAGTGCACTGAATGCACACTCATTCATTTTTTTAGCTACTTGCTGAATCCATTTCAGGGTCATAGGGGAATTAGAACCCATTCTGGCAGTCAGTGGGCTCAAGAAAAAGAAAGTAACCATCCATGGAATGCCAGTCTGTCGCAGAATGCACACACACACACACACACACACACACACACACACACACACACACACACACACACACACACACACACACACACACACACAACATGCACACTGGGAAGTCTGGAACATTGCCAGTTCTTTCAAACGTAGAAAGCAACCTGAATAACTGGCAAAAAGCAAAAATCCACATAGACATAGAGATGGCATGCAGACTCCACTTAGATGGCACCCCAACTGAGAACTGAACTAGAGAACTAAGAAGCTGTGAGTCAGTAATGATAAGTACTGTGCCACTGTGTCAGGCATTGTACCAAAAACTGAGACAGATTATAATGTTGGGATACTGTCATAGCTTGAAAGCTGTGTTGTCTATATAGTCAGTAAAATTAACTGAGAATGTATCAAATCCCAGAGAAGTGCATGATGAAATCAAGCTACTAATGAAGACAATAAAAACACATGCTACTGTAAAAAATGACCACATCCCAACCTCAAATCTAAGGAAAAACTGATAACTATTTTTCTATGTAACATATTTTAAAAAAGGAACCAGAGATGTGAAACACAAGCAATTTCCGTGACATAAAATTTCCTGTCTTTTTTCATCATTTCTCCACTACAAACTGAGAACGCACATACAGTAATGAAAATGCATATATTTATTTGTTTTCTAGGACAGAGCACTGATCTCTATAGACCTTTTTAGACTCAGCATGGGAGTAGTGTCTGGTTAAGTGACTTATTCAGTCACATAGGTAGGCAATGGCAGCTAGGAGAATCAAACCTCACACCACTGGACCACAGGAAACAACTTGTCAACAGTCCCTTAATCCTCTAACTCAACTGCCAGATGATTATTACAAATAAAAATAATGCCTGGTATAACAATTAGTAGGAACTTAAACTATTTGAGGTATGTATAAGTATGACCTTTCTGGCTTTGTTCTTTTGATGATAATTATTTGTGCACACCTTTTACAATAGAGTTTCCTGGTAAACATTGTTATACTATAGGGGTAATGCCTTGTAGGTATGAGGCTTATGGTGGCATTTACTCCTGTCTGAGAAAGGTATGAGCCCAAGGATGAAGCCTAAGTGAACAGATGTTTATTACTGAACTGAAATGTGACATAAAGCTCAGATGAAATGTGTTTCGTGAGGAGGTGATGATGCATTCTGGGTTTTTTGGGGGGGTATCTTTTTTGGTTAGTTTGTTGGTTGCTGCTGAGCATATCTTGAGCTTGCAGTTAACACCCTTTTGGGAAAGATGTTAAAGGGAGGTAACATATTGGTTGGAACTTATACTTGGTGATTCTGATTGGCTGATGGCCTTGTTCTACATCCACCCATTAAATAAAATAGAAAAATAATGCCCAAGAGAGGTGGAAGCTATGGTGAGGTTTATTACTGATTGCCCAGATTTGAGCCACAGAATGAAAACCAGGGGATCAAATGCTCACTCCATTTAGGACTATGGACATAAATCAGTCATTCAATGTGCAACAGCTCAATGATAGCATGATATAGCAGCACTAAGCACAATAAGAAATGCTAATTATAAACACTGGCATCCAGTAGCACCTCTGAGTAATCATCCCTGCTTAACCCAAATATGCTAATGAGCAGTACTATAATGGAGCATGTGCAAAGACCTCATGGTACACAGTTCAGCAGAGAAATACGAACCAACGGAGTACACGTACTTCTTAGTACTAAGTCTGGGACTGAGATCTCATGGTATAAAATATATGAAGCTGAGAATATGACTATAAAAATCAAGGGTTGTCAAACATTTGGAATATTGTAACATAATTTAGCATGTTTATATGTTGTGGCACAACAACTCATGACTTTCAAATACAGTGGATGGATAATCCTTATGGCATGTTCAAAATCATAAAGATACAAAAATCAAAATAAAAACTGTGCAGAAAAGGAGTGTGTAGGATAATGAGAATGGGGTAAGAGCAAGTAGAGGGTACCCACTGTCTTTTAGCCAACAGGATTGTCTGGACGTTAGTACAGAGGAGTGCTGGCATTTAACATAGAGGACTAAGGCTGTTAACAAGTTGCTTTGTGTGGTATAAGGTTTGATTGTCTCATCATTCATTGGTCTTCTACATGACCTTGAGCAAGTCATATTCCCAAACAGTGCTTTGGGAAATTGGGACATTTGGCTAGGTTCCTCAATGGTCTCCTGAACTGTATGCCTAGTAACTGCCTAAGAACATACAGGTTGGGTAATTTTTTGTGAAGATAGAGACCCCCGTTTTCTATATAAAGTGAGTAAGGTATGCAAGGAAAAATTGGGTATGGAAACTGAATGTAGGATAGTTTCAAGGGACAAAATACATAAACGTGAAAAGATAAACAATCAGATGTTCTTTTGCACACAAAAGGTTCGATTGACAAGGTATGGACACATAATTATAGAGTATGGACAAATGGTGATGAGAAGGGCAGGCCATACACATGTTAAGAGACATGATACATTAGGAAAAGAAGTCATATAAGGCAAAAGAAAGGGTGGGGTGTGTAACTGAGCTGCAATGTGGTCCAGAAGTCAACATTACTAGCTGATGATCCCACATTGGTAATAGTAAGGTCTTCTGACCCTGCCAGTAGTGTAGTGGTTTGGGCCTGCCATTCCAGAAACCAGAAAATCTATTATTCAGTGCAGAAGGCATTCAGTATAGCCAAGATTTCCAATCTGACATTCCACCACTGTCTCAGCCAGTTGCTTCAACTGTGGCTATTTCACAGGTGCTAGGACATGCATATCCTCCTGAAAGGATTCTTCCCCCAAGAGGCAGCCACATCCCTGCCATCAGAACCATCAAGTGCCACATAAGCAGGAGATAGTGGTGAAGGTGCCTGGATTTCTTTCTTCTCTTCTTCCACATCATCTGGAACTCCATAATGGAGGCACAATGGGAATGCTTGCAGAAGTATGATGTTATAGAATATAGTCAAGTTTAAAGTAGATAGCAATCCTACTTACCCTACCTTGCAGCCAGCCCTTCCAGCCTACCATGACAGCCTACCTGGTTGAGATGTATTGTTCCTCAAACAAAAAGATACAAATGCATGCAATAAAACTACCTGATTGACTGTCATGCATTTAACAGGAAGAAATCTTCAAAAAATACTTACAGTATAGATCTGGGCTGTCTATTTCTGCACCTCTACTTCCCACACCTAAAGTAACTCAGGCATGCTGTGCCTGAGGTTATCTTAATAGTATCTGAATTGTTCTACAGATTATAAAATATCTGCATATCTAGAGAACTTCTGGTCCAGGTCATACTGGGCATCCACCTTCTTAAAGAGTCCATCATAATAATCCAGTTACTGATGTATGCAGTGCCCATAATGGAGGTAAAGAAAAATCTTTATCTCCTTCACACACCACGAAGGACCTTTACAACATGAGGTGCTAGAAGCCATCTTTATACCACAGACTGCCAAAAGTTAAATGTATGGTCAAGCTTTGCATTCTGTGTAAGCATTCACTACTCAGTATGTAGAACATGTGCATGTACACCTCTTATGCATCAGCCATCAGACTCTGAATGTGATACAGCTCTCGTACATAAAGTATATAACATATATAAAGGCTCTGGGGTATGAAAGTGGATTATTCAGCCTGCACACATTCATGCTACAATGCCTCATTTGCCTACATAGTATGCAATCTGATTATAAACAGGAGAGTTTAAATCATTGCCACTATTCCACATGCATTCAATTCACAAAGCACACAATACCTTGTAGAGTTTCTCTTATAGGTTCATAAGTTAATAAGTGATTACTAGGCTAACAACCCCTGTGGGGGGCTTTGTAAGCCTAGCCATATTTCCCAAATGTATCAGACAAGTATTGACACTCTAAGATTATTTTAATGGGTATATGTAGGCTTTGGCATATGTGATCAAGCTTTTACATGGTGCCTCCATCAGTCCAGGGGTAAATTTCCGATTTCCCATCCACTGTTCCAAGTTATGCTTGAAATATGTTAGGGAAGAACTCTGCTTCACATGGATTGGAAGCCTGTTCTAGAGAAGGAGTAGTCTTTGAGACACATACCTGTCTCTCCAACATGTCTTATTTATGTTGCAAACAAGCCTTAGGTCTCTAGATTGGGTAATTCTGATGTTATTTGTTTTGCACATGTGCAACAGCTCCATCAGAGTAGGATCAGAGGATGCTTTTCAGGTCATTAGTAGATACAGAGATAGGGCTTTGAGGAGGTCTGCATCGGTTGTTGTTTATGCCCTGTATTCTGTTTGTGAGAAACCTATGTGTCCAGTTGCATATACATGATCAGGTACATACTGTAGGGGGGCATTGTACTCAATGATTGGTCTGATGAGGGTCAAGTACACCAGAACAATGACATCCTTGGACTTAGATGCCATTCCCTTGCTTATATGTTGTGCAACCTAGAATGATTTCCTTACTACTATAGACACACAATTGTCAAAGGCCAGGTTACTGTCTACATTTGTTCCCAAATCCCTGACAACTGAATCTACTCTTAGGGGTATATTATCAATCTGGTAATATCCAGGGGTATCTGTCTTCTCAAAGGATACTATTATGAATTTATATAGCTTTGAGTTTTAGACCATCACTCTGGGAATAGTTAATAGTTAATGTCAGGCCTTTTTGGAGGGTATGTCTTTAGAGGATTCTATGACTGCACCTAGTTCACAGTCATCTGCAAACTTAGTCAGACAGAGGCCTTTAACATTGGTCTTGACTTCAGAAAAGTAGATGCTAAAAAGGAGTGGCCCCAACACTGTGCCTTCAGAGACTCCACTAGTGACAGCTAAAAAGGAGCGACCCTAGCAAAGGTTTGAGAGACTGCTAGTGACTGACCTCTTGGTGAAGGTTGACTCTTGTAGCCTAACTTCATGGGTCCTATCGCTGAACCAGCTGGCTATCCAGTAGGTGAAATAGGGGTCTTTACCTAATTTCACAAGTTTGCCTACAAGGCCCAAGTTGGGTATTGCAATGAATGTGTTTGCTAGGTCAAAATAGGCAGTATGCACCATTTTTCCCTTGCCCATTGCTTTGTTAACCTTCTTGAAGAAGTCTACCTGCCCTTGACAAAAAACAAACTGGGTTGGATTCAGTCTGAAGGTTTCCTATGTTGTTGTTTATCAGTTCCCTAAAGCTTCTTTCCATGGCTTTGGATATGAGACTACTTAGGCTTATGGGTCTGTAGTTACCCAGGTCCATAAATGGCCCATCCTTGTGCAGATGAATAACAGTTGCAGTCTTCCATTCACTGATCATGAAGCCTGTCTGGAGTCTATGGTTAAATAGTAACCCTAGCAGTTCTGATAGGCCATGTTTCATGCTATTAAAAACGTGTCCCTGGATATTATCAGGGCCAACTGATGCAGTATTCCTGGCCTTGGAAAGTGCATTGAGGACGTGTTCACTAGTGATAGTTGAGGGAACTGTAACTGAGGGCATTTCTTGATGGGAAGAAGGATGTATAATTTGAGCTAAATCTGACAGCATGTGTATTTGGCAGAGTACAACTGAAACGTCTCTGAAAGTTTCTATTAGTAAATATTTGGATTTCACTGGCAATGTGTATATTTTCCATTCTGACAAAGGTTTCTGTCATCAGGACCATGATAGAACAATGGGTTTGTTTTTCAGTGCATCTGAGTGTGTTAAGAGAATGATTTGTTATGTTTAGCTCTGGTTGTCTAATTATTTTATTGACTACAGATGCAATAAATTTGCTTTTTGGTGGGGAGACATGTATCATGTCAAGCAAGTAGACCCTTTTACAGGATAGCACCTGCAAACCAACATTATGTTGTACTGTAGCACACCTTATAAAACCTAAATAGTGTGAATATGTTAATTTGCACCTCTGTAGGACAGGTGCATTCTCATTTCCTGTACAGATACCCTTAGCAATATGCATTCATAACTTCCCTGTGTCTAAACAGGAATAAGCATGTCTACAGGATGAGGCAGATAGAAACAGGAATTTCAGCAATGCTGAAAATGAAGTCCTAGCGCAGCCCCGCAGGTAACATGGCCTAAAGCTAGTGTGTGAAGGGGATACAGTCCAACCACTGAGGGATTAGGTGTGACACATCAATCAGGTTGGTGGCCACAACTGCTGAATGGTCCAGTGTTACCATCACATTACTGATATAATCAGCTGTGACAAGCAGAAGGCATAAAATAATGTGACAGTGAGTTCTACCACAGTGCTAGACCTCAAGGGCCTTAAGACTGATAGACATAGAAGAGTTTTTTGTGTTACTGGGAGGAGGTAATGCAACAGCATTTATACCCAGTATTAGTGTGAATGTCTATACTGGCCTGACCCATACCACTAATGACTCAGTAGGTGATGGAGTGTTTCAGTACTACATAGTAAAGGTTTGCATGCACACAAATTACATATGTACTGGGTATATGCCAGCAAAGTAGGCATGATATTTCATTTCATGGGCACATTAAGAGTGTAATAGGGTGTGACTGACACAGAAGATAAAGCTAAATGCAAGGAATTTAATGCATTTACGTCCCTGCCATGCATTTCATATGGACCCTCTTTTAGCATATGTTAACGTGTCCACTATGGTGCTCTACATGTGATGCAAGTTAGGCATTCACATATAGAAAAGGTGACAGATAAGAGGTAGAAATTACTGAGGTTGGCAATGACAGGGAGATACATGTGCATGTGTCACACTCGGAAGACACAGTGGCACTCATATCTGTCTCACTCCTGGGTAGGAAGATATCCTTTACAGATAATGTATGTACAACCTAACATACTGTACATCCTGCAGTTGTACTGGCTCAGTGCACACCTTCCCTTTTAGGGTGAGATCTTTTATGGTTCAGAGTCACAAGTGCTCCCACTGTACCTGAAACAGTGGCCTCACCATTGTGCACTGTTTATTATGTGAATACTCCCGCCATATACAAGCAACACAGGATACCTAGAGTAATCATAGCTCACCTCCTAAATGCATATGACAAGGATGCAATAAAATTCACTTCTCTTCAGCAACTGAGCAACCAACAACTTTATTGAATAGAAAAACCAAACTAGCACTTCAGCAATGCCTTCTAAGGTTCTAAAACATAATACTAAGTATATAAAACTATTTAATTAAATACTGCTACAGCAATTAACCAAGCAGCATTCATGAATAGAAACAGCTTAAGTTTAAAGAAATATCTATTAAAAATATCCTTTAAAATATTTTCTTATTTATCTAAAATATTTCATCAAAAATTAATTATTAGATCTCTTAGACTGCAGAGTATTATACAAAAGCATATACCATGCTTCTTTGTGTAATAAAATTTCTAAAACATTAAAACAAAAATTTGAATGTGGGCACACATATATAGTAAAAAAGTGCCTGGATGCTATCTATTCCTGGGATTTAATAAATTCCATGCAGGAATAGTGATATTCCTGCATGGAGTGGTCCAAATCTGTGTAGCCACAGCAGCGCACCTTCCATATTCATGAAGGCACGCTGCTGTTTAAGCTACACAGACACGAACCATGAACGAAGGAAGGGGGCATGTCTAAGTAGTGCACAGACCATGAACATGCCGCCTGCACTCAGAAAGTGCCCTACGGCACTTTCCAAACCCGATCTGGCATAATATTAGAGAATTTCTCTAATATTATGCCAGTATTTCAGTGTCTGTGGACATTGCAGACACTGAAATACATACGGGAGCAGGAAACCAATGCAGGGTGTGTGTGACAGGTTCTGTGACACACACCCCTGCATTGTAAAAGTGCCGTATGACACCTCGCAACCTACTAAAGCAGGAAACATGGACAAAGGCACAAGCAATGGGGGGCAAAAGCCCTAAAAAGGGACTCATCTGAAATATTTCCCCTCACAAACTTAGAAAGTTGATAGAAAACAGGATATGTATTAGCATGAATCCCTGAAGGATAGAAGCCTGAAAGCCAAATGTATGCCATTATTTCCTGCCTGCAGTCCTCAATGACTTGTCAAAAAAACACAATACTCACTATATAACATAATAATATAATAATAATATTATATATTTTTTTCTAAGCTAAGGAATGTTTAAGCGTAGCTAAGCGGGTGTGCGCGTTATGACCCTCCACTTACCATAGCTTAAGCATCCCATAGGCGCTAAATACAAATATACAGCTAAAGCTTCTAAGTCGAGATAGTGTAATAGTTAGTGTTCCAGCTTTACATGCAGGTGTTCATGGCTCGAATACCAAGACAGACAAGTTATGCTTACAGGGGAAAGCAGTGTTAAAATTATTTTTTTTAAACTTAAATTATGTAGTAACTGTTTTTTTGTCAACCAGGGTAGTGTAGCTGGTGTAAAATGTAAGTATGAGTGCATATAACATGTGAAATCACCCATGTATACACAAGTGTCCCATACAGTATAGTCACACCCCTTGCCAATGTAAGGAAAGCACATAGAGGGATGTCATGTAAAGTAAATCATATATACTTAATAAATAAAGTCAGTATTCTGATATATTTAATAAATTAAAAGTGAGCAATGGTTATCAATGCTCATTTATGCTTAGCGGGTATAACCATTGCTAAGACGTTAATGCTAAGCAGCAGGTAGCTCAGCTAAGTGGATTTGCACACTGCTTAGTGGAACTTAACCTTTTCAAAATGGTCCAATGACAGCAAATGGCAGGAATATTGTACTATTTAAACAGCACAGGCCGGAATACAGCCATAATCTGTTATAGTCCATCTGTGCAGATACAAAGGTTGGTGTAGGAGAGGGAGTGCACTTTCGGGTTCAAAGCTTGAGCATTCAGGAGTCCAGGGTCATGGCTGGACTCCTAGTAAAAAACATGAGGAGACTGCTGCAGGGCCAGTACCAGGGCTCACAATATAAAGTGGAGACCTAGGAACCATCTCGCATGTGACCTCACCAGTGCTACTGGCATCCCCTGGACAGGTGAGCAGGTATGGTACAACTATGCCAACCTAAAGCGTAGGAAGTGGGCACTCTTGAACCAGTGGATCCAAGATGGACGGGACCAGAATGCTCCAGTAGTGTGTAAGTATCACTATCAAGTAGTTTGTAGCAAATACTAGCCTGAGAATGTGATAGACAGATATGAAAAATGTGTGTTTTCTTCCCCCTACAGCTGCAGCAGAGAGGGCTATAAATGTTGAAGCCCATGGTGACAGACTGCTGAGGCTGTGCCGACAGGCTGGTGAATGCAAATCTATTTTTCAGTATATTGTTCAAATAGCTAAGGAGGACATTGCTTACTGCTAGTAGGTATACTGTTACTGTGTGAAGTGAATAAATAAAAATGTTTGAATGACTAATACTGATGTACAATAAAGACCTTTACAAAAACTGGTTGTGTTTATTCTGGTATGTTGTTGCAGAAATATATAGAATGTATACAGTTTCTTCACAGCAAATATGGCTGAGGGACAGTATACACTAACTGAGGTTAATCTGTGAACAAGCTGTTAAGGGAAACTGTAGATGGTGTAGCTGTAAAACGATATATAAATTAAATGTGAAATATATACTGCACTAAGCTCTGAACCCTGAATAGTAATATGTAAAGTATCAACGTATGTTCCAAGCAGCATTGCCTTGTGTTAACCTTTGCTTTCCAGATTGTAGTAATCCAAAGGAGTGATGCACAGTACAATAACTATCTGTCATGCATGCATCACAGGATTACAAATTAAGACTGTCTAACCAAGAGACTATTAGGAAGAAACCAGTAAAACATGAAACAGCAGCTCCCAAGTAGCTCACTGTGATAAAATATAGCTTAGTTGTTAATTTTGCACACCCCAGACATGGTTCGAATCCAGGGAGTGGTATGAAGATGTGTGCATATTTACACACAAGGAATCAGGAACAAATGTAAAAACAGTCAGGTAGTGTTAACAGATATTTTCTCCACAGGTTTTACAGGTAAGGAAATGTTGGTAGTAACTGTATGAAGGGTATGCTAATAAACTGTGCACAACTGTTCAATTGTCCCACCACATGCCTGCAAATGACAGCAGGGTACGTACATATGATATACATTCTTCCTGAATCATACCTCTCAACTGTACAGATATTCACTGAATGTCCAGATATTTGCCTCAGATTTTTGGTTCGTTTTACATAAAGTGGTGGTGTCATGGCAAATCAGTGGCAAATATAGACTGAAGTTAGAAAATAATGATAGACATATGTGTCAGACATGATATCCTTCAGAAAAGCAATGCAAATGCAAAACCTGTTATTTTATCAACTTTCTAAGTTTGTAATACCAATATCTAAACATTGTCCATATTTATGGGCATCTGTCACACTCTTATGTATGGCTTTGTCCAGATGTCATGCCCTAACAGGTTGAGAGGTGTGTTCCCGATACATGTCTCTCAAGTATCATGATGTCACAGCTAGTGGTCGGTGCTGCAAATAATCCTGGACACAGATAGGAAACCAGCTGACATATGCCAGAAGCACACTCACATAACAGCAGTTCAGAGTACCCTTCCTGTATCAGATATATATAACGCTGCCATGTATGAGTCCCCTCTCATTATTTATTTATTTATTTTATTTATTTTACATTTGTTGACTGGGCTAGTCTAGCTGGATACATATCCTTTTTCAGTAGAGGCCCAGGGAGATAAGCTCCGAGTTAAGTAAAATTACATAAAAACAGTAGTTAAAAATACAATAGATAAAAACAAGTCTACAATAGTTAAAATTTCAATACTTTTGCATGCGAGACTTGCCTTAATTTAGAAAGAAGTACAGATATACTGCTTTACTTGTCTTGCAGTATATAAGGAACTACATTAACAAGTTTTTTCTGTGCAGCAATACGTTTTAGTTATGTACCAAGAGTTGTCACAGTTTGCCTCATACAATTCCAGGCTGACAGTTTAATAGGTATGTTTGTACTACAGAAGCTATGGGCCATAGGTTGATGTAAAATGAGGGCAGACCCACAGAGTATTGAGCAGTACTGTTGAGGAAAATAGAAGCATAAACTGCTGTTAATGGAATTTTTGTCTCTCCCCCCCCACCCCTCATCTGCATCAATAACTATTACTCATATACTACGGGTATACTGTGCTCCAACCCTGATGTTGGGACTTGTGTTATAGTATTGTTAATACGTTTGATTGCTTGCATGTTAACATACCTTATTCAAATAGCATTGTTGGTGGCCTGTTGCCATCAATGTTATTGGCATGCTGTTACGATGCATACTGTTGTTCCATTTATGCATGTGTTCTGTTTGCTATGCAACTGTTTCAAATCTGTTTTATGGGGTTAATTGGAACACCCATGCATGCTGTTATAACTAATCTTGAAATGTGTTGTTCATGACTAACCAAAATATTTTGTAAAATCTCAACACCATAGCGCATTTGGGAAGGCAGATCCCAGTGGATCCGCCTGTCCTGCCTCATCTGGTCTGACACCGGGCCCCAGCACATCTGGGACCCAACCCGGATCTCCCTCGTCCCTGGTCCTGCACCACCTTTGGGTTGTACTCCCGCAGGGGACAGGGCCCCCCCTGGGAGCAGGCGCAGACAGGAGCTTGTTACCCACAGTCAGGTCCAGGGTTTGGTGTGCAGCACCCTTTGATCTGAGTTCAGAGAGCAGCTGTGCCAGATTGAGGGCCATCTGGCACACCTTGAGGGTCAGGCCGCCCCTTCTGTCCAGGCCCCAGCACAGTCACCTTTGGGACTGTGAAGGTGCAGTGGTGCCTGCTCATGGTGGGGGTCTCAGTCCCACTGTAACCATATGAGGGCCCATGGGCTTCGGATTCCCAACCACCCTCCCCATCAAATGTGTTTACCCCCCCTCATGTGTCATATACCTCCCTTGTTTGCTGTCTTGTCTGTCTTGCCTGTCTCCTTACCCAACTTACCTCCCAAGACATACCTACAATCCTTCCCCAACATCCCACTCTCACCTTAAAAAAAAGAAAAGGGCATCTGTCCCCCAGAAAAATATCGCCCCATACATAGTTGTCCATTTCACACACATGTCCACTGGACAAATGTAATCTGGTCCAATTGGCTTAACAACATATTTCTGTTGTCCTCACTCCTCTCTCTGGGGTTTGAGTGTCCAAATTCATCTCCAAATTCTGTACAAATGCACAGCTGTTGCTGTATAAGAAATGAACAGCTATGGACATTCCTACACTCATCCTGCACATCCCTAGCTATCATTCATAGTTTTTCCCTCTGCATGCCCCTTTTACACCACTTTCCTATTACCCATTTTCTTTTCTTTTAAAGAAATTAGCGTGGGTGTAAGCGGGAGTAAGTGAGTTTGTGCAATGCTAAGTGAAGCCAACACAGATTAAGCATGTCTACGATTAACCATGTGTTGGCATCACTTAGTGTCACAAAAATCCATGCAAACCAACTTAAAGCTGCTTAAAACTGCTTTAATCACTTTGTCTCCATCAGCCACTATTCTGTTTACCAACAAAATAATTAGCGCTGCCAAGTCTCAAACTCAGGGACCTATACACCATAGTTAAAGCAATGCACTGCGGGGATTTCTAATGCTTTTTCAAACTTATCATGCAGTACAGTCATTCAACAGTAGGAAAAGATTCTGTAGAATCAGTCAGGTTTTGTATATATACATATACATGTGTATATATGTATAGAGATGCATATATTTGGAAAAATATATACATATATATATATATATATATATATATATATATATATATATATATGGATTCACTTCTTCATTTTGAAATACCAAAATCCCGAGGTTCAGAATATCGAATTCAGAACCTCGAGATCTTGGAATCTCAAAATTAATGCCCTCCAAAAAAGCAGGCAACACGTTACAACACATGTTTTTGCAGGGGACAAGCCCCCTGCAACCCCACACCCCCACTACTTAAATATACCAACTCTGAGATCGCACTACACCGTGGAAAAGGGAAATCTCCCATTCCACGCTGTATGTCGATCTCCATTCAGGATTTCAAAGTTTTAACACTTTGATCATATGATCTTAGAATATATATATATATATATATATATATATATATATATATATATATATATATATATACTCATAACATGTAGTGGAGTCATACCTCAAAACCATACCTCTCAACCTCTTAGTGCAAGAAATCTGGCCAAAGGCTGTCAAAATGGGGGGACAATGGGCCAAAACTAGGGACCTATTTTAAACATTGCTCTTATAAATGTAGAACATTGCTAGAGTAGAAGGGTTTGTTTCAGCATACATGTTCTGAAGGATGTGAGGTCTGAAACTGAAATGTATGTCAACATTTACTGACAGAAATCCTCAGATCATCACAGTGATTTACCAAAAAAATAAAAGTAATGAATTCGTGGATCAGACCAGAAATATGAACAATAAACCTGGACATTCTGAAACAATCCGGCCAGTCAAGAGGTATGCTGAGAACCCCTTAGTTCAATGAATCTGGACCAAGCCTGACAAAATGGGGGGGAAAGCCATGAAAATAGGGGCATATCTGAAATACTGGAGTAGATAAGCTGACACAGTTGCTGCAGTAACACCCTCCTGTCTGTTCTAACATATACTGACTGAAATAACACAAGTCCAACACTCAATTACTTCTCAGTAGTTAGTGACTTGAATCCTCACATCATCCCACTGATGTGTCAGAAATATACAACACTTATGGGGGCCAGACAATAGTACATCCTACAAATATCTGGACATAACATCACATTAGAAAAACTACACTGAGCTGCTAAGAATGTCACCAAGCACCATCCAAACTACAGTCAGACTGACACAACACTAACCCAGTTCCGCTATGGGGAATTACACATGTATTTGCAAATATATCAGGCACTACAGGGATGTAACATCACTGAAAAACAGACACCAGTGTGAAAGTGCATGCCCACAACAAATTCCACTACAGTCACAGTGACATACCAGTAATCCAAATGAACAGTAGAGTATAAGGACTGTGTGAACAAAAACATCATGTTTGCCACTCACACACTACCCCTACATATACTGGCCCAATTCACACTGTAGTATGAATCCTGATAGTGGTACAGAACATGTCTCAGTCTGCCATTACAAACATAAACAGCCGATAGACCACCAGAAACTGGAGCAGCATGCACAGTCAGATAGAAAAGGAGCCATAACACGTACATCTATCCCCCTCCCCATGCAGGTCAAATAACATTTACACAGTACACTGCTACACACTCCTGACAGTCTGTCAACAATTGCCAGAAATTCACAGACCTCTCAACTGTACAGAGTCCCACAGAATGTCCAGGCTTTTTCCTCATATATAAGGCCTCTTCCACATAACATGTCTGGCATCGTGATACATCACTGGGATGATATCAGGAATGAAGGCACTAAATAATGATATACCATACCTTTCAACCTCTTAATGCATGACTTCTGGACAAAGCCTGACATACTTGGGGGACAGAGGCCCAAAAACAGGGGCATATTTGAAATATTGCTGTTATAAACTGAGAAAGTTGCTGGTGTAACAGGTTTTGTTGTAACATATCTTTTCTGAGGGATATGAAGTCAGAAACACAAATGGCTGTTACCATTTACTGACTGCAGTCCCCAGGGTATGCTACTGATTTTCCAAAGACAAAAATGTCTGAGGAACACACCAAACTTAAGAGTCCAAACTCTGGCTATTCTGCGGATAGCCCTACAGTTGAGAGTTATGTCAACCACATAACACTGTCAGACTTAAAATCATGCAGAAAATCAATGTCCACACAAACTCTGTTAAATTAGCATTAATCCAACTGTATAACAGCAATATTTTCATTCTGTGCCTCTGTCTGGAACATTCTCCTCCATTTTGTTGAGCTGTCTCCACAATTTTCGTTGTAAGAGGTATTCCCAACTACCCTCTGTGATGCTGTTGTTCACACACTTATATGAAGTCCTCCTCAAAGGCAAGGAAAAGGGGCAACATCCACATGAAGTACTCAATTATAGGAGTGTGTTCCCATGCCATTGGCTATAGGAATAACAACACAGCTGATCTGCATGCAATTAGCAAGTGGGGGACACCAATTGGTGCACAGGCCATCAGCTGCTCATAAGCATTACCTACAAAAGGCAAGCTGCTGCCTGTGCAGAACAGATGTATACCCTACATCTTGGAGAGAGACACAGACAGACAGACAGGCAGACCAACCAACAGAAATTGGAATCAAACCAACTATACTTGAAAAAAAGGTATGTCAAACAATTAAGCATGTAATGGAATGGAATGCAGTAGGGGGTATGTAATAATGGAAAATAGGAAGTTCAACAAATATGTCTCAGCAAGACTTGCTGTACTAGTATAGTGCTGATAACAACCTATCACCATAGCATCTGGGTCTCCCTGCAGTGGCATAGATCACAGCTCAGGCCCCTGAGTCGCCCCAGGAAAGGATGGTTCACATATGACTACTATTGGAGAGTGTGTTGAACAATACTGACTGTGACACTGCTAGGCCAGCTACTGGGATGTCGTAGATATCCATATGTTACTTGTGAATACAACTATGATATACATGTTTGTCTCAGAAATGTGAGAGACCTATACAGGGTATTTGCATAGTAAACTACTATTGTAGACATGTGTGTTGAACTGCATGTGATATACTGAGCTCATACCATTCAACTGTCCAGTGTTATTTACACTGACCATATGTGTGCCTCATATTTGTAGTCATTTACTCATAGAGTTGTGGTATGGCTGGCAAATCATTGACAAATCTGTGAAGATTGACATTACAACACCTCCTTCTTTTTCTTTTGGCTGTTCCTGTTAGGGGTCACCACAGCGGATCATCTGTTTCCATTTCTTCCTGTCCTCTGCATCATGCTCTGTCACACCAACCACCTGCATATCCTCTCTCACCACATCCAGAAACCTTATCTTAGGCCTTCCTCTTTTCCTGTTACCTGGCAGCTTCATTTTTCCCAATATACTCAGCATCCCTCCTGCTGACATGTCCAAACCAACGTAATCTTGTCTCTCTGGCTTTGTCTCCAAACCATCCAACCTGGGCTGACCCTCTAATATGCATATTCCTAATCCTGTCCACCCTCATCACATCCAGTGTAAATCTTAAAATCTCTAAGTCTGCCATATCCAGCTCTGACTCCTGCCTTTTTGTCAATGCCATCATCTCCAACCCATACAACATAGCTGGTCTCATTACCCCTCTTGTAGACCTTCCCTTTCAGTCTTAATGGTACTTGTCTGTCACAAATCACTCCTGACACTCTTCTCCACCCTCTCCATCTGGCCTGTACTCTCTTCTACACCTCTCCTCTACACTCATCATTACACTGAACTGTTGATCCCAAGTATTTAAACTCATCCACCTTCGCAAACTCTACTCTCTGCATCCTTACCATTCATCTATCTTCTCTATCATTCACACACATATATTCTGTCTTAGTCCAGCTGACCTTCATTCCTCTCCTCTCTAGAGCATATCTCCACCTCTTCAGGGTCTCCTCAACCTGGTCTCTACTCTCACTACAGATCACAATGTCATCTGCAAACATCATAGTCAATGGGGACTCCTGTCTGATCTTGTCTGTCAACCTGTCCATCACCACTACAAATAAGAAAGATCTCAGAACTGATTCCTGACGTAATCCCACCTCCACCTTAAACGCATCCACCACTCCCACCTCAGACCTCACCACTGTCACACTACCCTTATACATATCCTGTACCACTCTTACATATTTCTCTGCCACTCCTGACTTTGTCATGCAATACCACAACTCCTTGCTAGGCACCCTGTCATATGCTTTCTCTAAGTCCACAAAGACATAATGCAACTCCTTCTGACCTTTTCTGTACTTCTCCATCAACACTCTCAGAGCAAACATCACATCTGTAGTGCTCTTTCCTGGCATGAAACAATACTGCTTATCACTAATCATCACTTCCCTTCATAACCTAGCTCCCACAACTCTTTCCCATAACTTCATTCTGTACTGACCAATGTTATCCCTCTGTAGTTATTACAGCTCTGCACATTACCCTTATTCTTAAAATTGGTACCCAAACATTTTTTCTCCACTCCTCATGCATCCTCTCACTTTCCAAGATTTCATTAAACAATCTGGTTAACACCACCATTCTTCCACGGGTATGTCATCTGGACCAACAGCCTTTCCATTCTTTATCCTCTTCATAGCTATCCTTACTTCCTCCTTGCTAATCTGTTGCACTTCCTGATTCACCATACCCACATCATCCAACCTTCTCTCCCTCTTATTCTCTTCATTCATCAGCCCCTCAAAGTAGTCTTTCCATCTGCTCAACACACTCTCCTCACTTGTGAGTACATTTCCCTCATTATCCTTTATCACCCTTACCTGCTGCACATCTTTACTTTCTCAGTCCCTCTGTCTAGCCAATTGGTACAGGTCCTTTTCTCCATCCTTAGTGTCCAACCTTTCATACAACTCTTCATATGCCTCATACTTAACCTTCGCCACCTCTCTCTTTGCCATGCACCTCATATCCTTATATTTCTGTCTACCTTCTTCATCTCTGACAATCCCACTTCTTCGACAACCTCCTTCTCTGTATACTCTCCTGAACTTCCTCATTCCACCACCAGGTCTCCTTGTCCTCCTTCCTCTGTCCAGATGTCACACCAAGCACCTTTCTAGCCATCTCACTTGCTAGCTCTGCTGTAGTTACCCAGATATTTGGTAAGTTTTCACTGCCACCCAGTGCCTGTCTTAACTCTTCCCTGAACTCAACCTCACAATCACTCTTTTTCAGTTTCCACCATTTGATCCTTGGTGCTGCCATCACACTCCTCATCTTCTTGATCACCAGCGTCATCCCACAGACCAACATTCTATGCTGCCTAACTACACTTTCCCTTGTCACCACTTTACACTCTCCAATCTCCTTCAATCTGGCCCTCCTGCATAGGATATAATCCACCTGTGTGCATCTTCCTCCACTCTTGTATGTCACCCTATGCTCCCCCCTCTTGTTAAAATATGTATTCACCAAAGTCATGTCCATTCTTTTTGAAAAATCCACTACCATCTCACCTTCTGCATTCCTTTGCTTAACACCATGCATTAGCCATCACTTCCTCATCCCCTCTGTTCCCTTCACCAACATGCCCATTGAAATCTGCTCCATACTCTCTCACCCTTGGGTACAGTCATCACCACTTTATCCAAGTCACTCCAAAATAATTATTTCTCATCCATCACACATCCAATTTGCAGAACATATGCACTAACAACATTCATCATTACACCATCAATTTCCAGCTTCATAAACATCACTCTGTCCGATACTCTTTTCACCTCCAAAAACACTCTTGGCATACTGTTCCTTCAAGATAACCCCTACACCATTTCTCCTCCCATCCACACCATGATAGAACAATTTGGACCCGCCTCCGATACACCTAGCCTTACCCCCCTTACATCTGGTCTCTTGCACACACAATATATCATCCTTCCTTCTGTCCATCATATCAGCTAGCTCTGTCCCTATACCAGTAACATTAAACGTCTCTAGTCTCACTACCACACTCCTAGCCTTTCTCCTCTCTTCCTGCCATATGAGTGCTGGACATCCTCCAGGGAATGTCTGTGAATGCAAAGGCTACTGTGCTATCAAATGACTTAAGTGTGTTACAGCAGTATTAAGAAAGTATCACTAATTTTGGCCCATCGTCCCCCATGTATGTGTGACATCCTCCAGATGTCCTGCTCTAACAGGTTGAGAGGAATGACTGAGCAGCAAGAGTGTAAATACAGTGTGACATACTGACGTAGAACAGATATGTATATCAGGTATTACCTGTGCACATGTATGTATGAGTAGGTCAGGTAAATGAGCTCTACATGTTGTACACGTGTGTAATCTTAGTTTGTGTGCATCCAACAGAGTTGAATTTCTATAGCTACTGGTTGCTGCATTGCCCTGACACAGACATGGGTACTAGAATTAGCATGCTAATCAGGTTGAAATTGGAGAGGTGCCCAACTGTATTATGACCTTGTGTCCATGCCTACTACAAACAGCTATATGACACCCTACACAGCTGTATGGACTCAGCAATACCTTACTTCAAAAACCTGCCTCCACCAACGTAGAGTAATCCCCTTTGCTGGACAGCAGCAATACACAAACCACATGATGGGTTGCTATGTTGGCTGTACAGGGCAAAGTAGGAGCAGACACCAACTTGGCAGCAAGTCAACCTTTGCCTGAACAAACATATAAGGTCACAGGTGGATTACTGTAAGGATAACTATGAGTACAAATTGGAAACATCCACAAAGGGCAATCACAAGGCCATCTTCAGTTTCTTCACATATGTCTGCAGTCTCAGAGGCAACAACCCTACCCACCCTGTGATGGTGGTCAATCGCATCACACACACACACACCATAGCTATAGCCAACCTGCTGCAGACAAGTTTAGGGCAAACATCACCCCCCGGCTCACCATCAGTATACGTGGATATGCATAGCACTTGCACCCCTCCCCTCATTATCAAGGAGCAGGTGCATACCACCTAATCAAAGTCAATAAAAGCAAGTCTCCATGGGACCTGATAACATTCCTGTCTGCATCCTACATGAACTCAGGCATATGCTTCCAGCTCCAGTAGCCTGATGAGCTTAATCAGTAAGAAGCTGAGATCCTTCATAAAATCCTCCAAAGCTAGTTATGAAAACAAAATTGCCACTGATTCTAAAGACAACCACAAAGCATTCTATAGCTATGTCAAGAATCTCAATGGCAACACTCAGATCTGCTCTGAGTTACAGCACAATGGCACTAAATATACAGAACCAACTGATATTGCCAACATCCTGGCAGATAGGTTCAGTGCTAACTTTACCCCTCTCTCACCCCCTAAAGGGCCCATCTCTATACTGGAAGAATGTAAAGTTCTTGTAATCATGGCTGCACAGGTGAAAAACACACTCTCCAAAGCCAAGAACACAGCATCCATGGGACCAGACAACATCCCAGGCTGTGTTCTACATGAACTACAGAACAAACTGGCACCCCACCTAAGTACCATGTTCAATCATAGCCTCACCTCAGGCTTTGT
The DNA here is from genome assembly GCF_019279795.1 of Protopterus annectens. Taxonomy (NCBI): domain Eukaryota; kingdom Metazoa; phylum Chordata; order Ceratodontiformes; family Protopteridae; genus Protopterus; species Protopterus annectens. Next base: position 716,522,189 of record NC_056730.1, on the reverse strand, counting down.
GCCCAATGAATGGCACACAGCATTGGTTATTCCACTCCACAAAGGGGAAGCCACCATGGACCCCGGTAACTACCGCCCCATTAGCCTGACGAGCCTGGTCTGCAAGACTGTGGAACTTATCATGATGGAACTTATAAACAATGACATTGGTAATTTCCAAACTCTGGACCCTACCCAGTTCAGGTTTGTAAAAGGCAGATCATGTCTCCTAAACCTGATAGACTTCTTTGAAGCAGTCACCAAAGCCGTAGATGAGGGTAAGGTGGTTCACACAGCCTATCTAGATCTCACCAAGGCTTTCAACACCATCCCCCACTCTGGAATTATAGATAAACTCACTAAACTAGGTGTAAATCCCTATGTTACAAGATGGGTTGCCAAATGGCCCTGACAGAACCCACACTGTGAAAGTAGCAGACTAAATCCAACTTCATACCAGTGACAAGTGGAGTACCACAGAGTTCGGTCCTGGGTCCTCTCTTGTTTGGTATCTACTTCTCTGAAGTACAGGCTAACACAGAAGGTTTTTGGCTGACAAAGTTCACAGATGATTGCAAGTTGGAATTTATTATTAACTCTCCAAGTGATGCTGACATCCTACAGAATGGCCTTACTGAGACCAACGTCTGGTGTCAGGACCATTGCCTTAGGCTCAATGCCAAAGATGTGCCTTCATCCCCTTTGTGAAAAACCTGGTTCCCATGAATTACCACATTGATGGTAGTCCACTAAACACAGAATGTGTTATAAGAGATCTGGGAACCCAGGCTGACAGCAATCTCTCTTTTGATCACCACATTGCCACTGTGGTCAGAAAGTCCTTCTATGTGGCACATCTCATTACCACGGGTTTTGCATCCAGGAAGAAAGAGGTCATTGTCTCCCTCTACTCTTTCCTCATTAGGCCAGTCATCGAGTACAATGCCCCATTTGGCATGTACCTCACTAGACACCTGCAACAACTGGAGAGGCCGCAAAAGTACCTCACAAAGAGGATCCTAGGTCTTAAACAATTGTCCTATATGGACAGACTCAAAAAAACTCCAACTATTCTCTGTCTCATATCACCTACTTAGAAGTGATCTCTGCTTGACTTACAAAGCCATGTCTGACCCAGCTCTGTTAGAAATGCTACATCTAAAGAAATCCCAATCCCTCTGCACCACACACTCCAGAGACCTCAACCTCATTACCACAATTAACAGAACATGCTGGAGGGACAGGTTCATAACCCAGAGACGGTCCATGCTATGGACTAGACTTCCCATACAAGTCAAGCAGAGTATCTCCCTGACCCTCTTCAAGAGAAATCTTGATGAGTGGATTGGAAATAGAAAATTCACCTTGGGGATAACTCCAGTGGCTCTACTCAACAGAGGCAATGGGAACTAAGGTTGGGTGGCACTAAGTCAGGGTAATCCTATGGCTAGGCTTGTAAAGGCCCTAGGGCCATCAGCCTAGTACACATCTATGAATCTATGAACCTATTACACACTGTATACAAGCAAAGCCTGAGCACCATTGACATCCCATATGCAAGGAAGATGGCCACTGTCATCCCTCTACACAAACGTGAATGATGAATGGTGGTTTATGCAATGTACTGTCCCTCAAGGGGGGGGAACATGATACATCAGGACCAGGAGTGCAATGCAGGTTCATACTGTGCTGATAGATAGCAGGGGCATGATGTGGTTGTAAGTGGTGGCTAATGAAAGGCAATGTTGATGCTCTGGCTCTGTAAATAACTTTGGGATATGTCTGAGGTCCTGTGATGTGTTTCCCTGTTTATGTCTTCCAGGTGACATGCAGCAGCAGCCAGCATATACTGCATCTGAAAATGCAGCCATCACCGATGCCTTACTCCAGCACCATGGGGTGATGTTCGGCCATAGCCGACAAAATCTGTGGGAGCGGACTGCCATGTGGGATGACCTTGTCCACAGAGTTAACACCTTGGGCCACCATGGTCGCACATATGATCAGGTCAGGCATCTGGCAACTGAACTGATACATTGTGCCAGGCAAAGGGCTGCTGCCGTGACCAGGGACCATACTGCTACAGGTGGGGGTCCAGCCACACAGGCCCCACTTACAGCAAATGAGGAGCTCCTTGCCAACCTTGAGGCAGCCCCCACACAACAGCCAATACAAGAAACACAAGTCGTGGAGGTGGGTGGCAACCAGGCAACAGGCGGGAGCATCCAGGTAAGGCCACAGTGCACATCAATTTAATCATGTAGCAGTCACACTGTCTTGTATAGAGTATCTAGATGCATATGTCAGTTCAAATTGCATTTGTGGGTGGGGTTTAGTAATGCACACAAGTGCACATCTATGGTGAAGGACAGCAAATTATGTACTATCAGAGCTTGTACTGTACATGTGCAGAAAAGTAGCATTCATCTTGTTCCAATGCCAAATGTGAGTCTGCTGACAATACCTCTCCCCCCACAACTACATAGGTCCCTCTGGTCTGGATGTGGGACAGCAGCCTGAAGCTGGTTAGTATGGGATTTCCCTGTTGTGGCTCACTAGTACCCCAGGCATGTTAAGGTCATGCATTTGATCATGCTCACAACTGTCTTTCTCAGCCATACTGCGATATATGTATGTTCACTTGTGGTGGGATTAAATGCATTGCATCACAGTGGTCATCACAGGGGCCTATTTGCAGGAGATGTCACATATCTGTAGCATACCTCACAACCTGTCATTGCAAAAAATCTGGACAAAGACTGACAAAATTGGGGGACAAAGGCCCAAAACTAGGGACATATTTTATAAATTAGTGTTATACAACACATATAAATGGTGTACACGTACATGTTAGAATACCAGGTAATTGTGATATACAAAAATGAGAGCACATTAAAACATATCCGAACACTTCCAACCTTTCATGTGACCTATAACCTGCACAATTCAATTTTAAAACAAACAATTATGACACATAAAAAGAGTACAAGATGCTAGACGCATACGTGTGCATACGTGTGCACAGGTTGAAGCTAATAGTGTGCTGAAGCAGCTTTCAATATAATTACAGCATTACATCTTCTTGGGTACACACCTGCCATCAATTACAAAGACTCTTTGATTAACAGCAAATAATGGTCAGCTGTCCTACCAAGATTATCCTAACATTTGCTCAGTTGCCTGCTATAGCAACAGCCATAGGTCACATACAGCTTATGAAGCAGCAAAGGGATCTCATTTGTGAAAGGTATCAGCCCAGAGAAGGGTACACACACATTTCCACAGCATTGCATATACCATGGAACAGAGTGAAGACCGTCATCAAATGGGTGAAAATATGGGGCAACAGTGACAATACAAAGAACTGGACATCCCCCCAAATGTGTGGAAAAGACAAGACCCAAACTGGTCAGGGAGGCTGCCAGGAGACCTACAGCAACACTAAAAGAGTTGCAGGAATCTCTGGCAAGTACTGGCTGTGTACTACATGTGACAACAATCTCCCGTACTCTCCACATGTCTGGACTATAGGGTAGGGTTGGAAGATGGAAGCCTTTTCTCACACAGAACAACATCCAGGTCTGGCAAATTTCTCAAGAAAAATACATCAGGTCTCCCAAAAACAAGTGGGGAAATGTGTTATGGTGTAAAGAGCTTTGAGCAGCCTATCTGTCCCTGGAGGAGTGGTCTCAGCCCAGAAACTAGTTGTTTATTGTCTGTTTTGGGCTAATTCCTAGCTCTTTCAAGTCCCCTGCTTTAAAACTCACTTTGGCGTGGTTTTGCGCTTGTTCCGACTCAGCCAAGCTCCTCATAGTCCTGCAGAGTGGTGCTAGCAGCAGAGAGACGAAAAAGAGTGACTGCTACCTGATTTAAGTATTCTTTACTGCCTTTACATTAGCGACTGCATATTCTCAGGAAAAGCTGTACTACTTAAATAAGCTTGTTATTGCATTTCTGCTTACCTGCACTTTTAAGTCATTTTTTATTGTTTAATTTAACTGTTGAGGCTGCCCACTCAAGTGCGCTAGCCTGTGCAAAGTATATACTGTGTTTTCCTGCTATCTGTTACTGTCCTAACAAAAAAGAAAAAAAAAACAAAAAGATATATCCTTGTTTCCCACCTTTTCTGAGCTAGAATAGTCCTGAATTCAGGTTTTGCTGTATTCTGGACTTTAGTACAAGTTCCTGTGTTGCCCATATCCTTACTTGCACTTTTAAGTCATTTTTTATTGTTTAATTTAACTGTTGAGGCTGCCCACTCAAGTGCGCTAGCCTGTGCAAAGCATTTACTGTGTTTTCCTGCTATCTGTTACTGTCTTAACAAAAAAGAAAAAAAAACAAAAAAAATCCTTGTTTCCCACCTTTTCTGAGCTAGAATAGTCCTGAATTCAGGTTTTGCTGTATTATGGACTTTAGTACAAGTTCCTGTGCTGCCCATATCCTTGCATGGATAGGAGGAAGCTTCTCTGTTCACCAGTGAGAGTGGGGAGCTTTGAGCAGCCTATCTGTCCCTGGAGGAGTGGTCTCAGCCCAGAAACTAGTTGTTTATTGGCCGTTTTGGGCTAATTCCTAGCGCTTTCAAGTCCCCTGCTTTAAAACTCACTTTGACGTGGTTTTTGTGCTTGTTCCGGCTCAGCCCAGCACCTCGTGGTCCTGCAGAGTGGTGCTAGTAGCAGAGAGACGAAAAAGAGTGACTGCTACCTGATTTAAGTATTCTTTACTGCCTTTACATTAGCGACTGCATATTCTCGCCGAAAAGCGAGTTTGTAACTGCTGTACTACTTAAATAAGCTTGTTATTGCATTTTTTGCTTACCTGCACTTTTAAGTCATTTTTTATTGTTTAATTTAACTGTTGAGGCTGCCCACTCAAGTGTGCTAGCCTGTGCAAAGTATATACTGTGTTTTCCTGCTATCTGTTACTGTCCTAACAAAAAAGAAAAAATATATATATATATCCTTGTTTCCCACCTTTTCTGAGCTAGAATAGTCCTGAATTCAGGTTTTGCTGTATTCTGGACTTTAGTACAAGTTCCTATGTTGCCCATATCCTTACTTGGATAGGAGGAAGCTTCTCTGTTCACCAGTGAGAGTGGGGAGCTTTGAGCAGCCTATCTGTCCCTGGAGGAGTGGTCTCAGCCCAGAAACTAGTTGTTTATTGGCCATTTTGGGCTAATTCCTAGCTCTTTCAAGTCCCCTGCTTTAAAACCCGCTTTGGCACGATTTTTGCACTTGCTCTGACTCAGCTAAGCTCCTCGTGGTCCTGCAGAGTGGTGCTAGCAGCAGAGAGATGAAAAAGAGTGACTGCTACCTGATTTAAGCATTCTTTACTGCCTTTACATTAGCGACTGCATATTCTCGCCGAAAAGCGAGTTTGTAACTGCTGTACTACTTAAATAAGCTTGTTATTGCATTTTTGCTTACCTGCACTTTTAAGTCATTTTTTATTGTTTAATTTAACTGTTGAGGCTGCTCACTCAAGTGCGCTAGCCTGTGCAAAGCATTTACTGTGTTTTCCTGCTATCTGTTACTGTCCTAACGAAAAAGAAAAAAAAAAAACAAAAAAAAATCCTTGTTTCCTGCCTTTTCTGAGCTAGAATAGTCCTGAATTCAGATTTTGCTGTATTCTGGACTTTAGTACAAGTTCCTGTGTTGCCCATATTCTTACTTGGATAGGAGGAAGCTTCTCTGTTTACCAGTGAGAGTGGGGAGCTTTGAGCAGCCTATCTGTCCCTGGAGGAGTGGTCTCAGCCCAGAAACTAGTTGTTTATTGACCGTTTTGGGCTAATTCATAGCTCTTTCAAGTCCCCTGCTTTAAAATCTGCTTTAGCGTGGTTTTGCACGATTTTGTGCATAGCATAGCATCGGGCAGCACTGCTTAAACAGGTTTAAACTATTCCCGGCTCTACAAAGTCGGCTCTTCACTTTTTCTCTTAGAACTGCTCTAAATCTCAAAATAAGCACTCTATTTTCATTCTAAAGCCCTGCACTTGCACGTATAAGTAATCTTATAGGTAAACACTAATAAACTTAAGCACTACACCCTCTTATACTCCTTTTAAGTACTTACTCCCTATTTGTCTTTTCTGATTAGTCAATAAGTAGTTCACTATACTATTCAGGCATGTCCAAAGTTCAGTTTCGGGTTTACTCCCCAGTCCAGCTGGTGAATCTGGGAATCTTGAGGCAATGTTACAACTGCCTTATGTACACAGACCACCCTCTCCTCCTCCTAACAAGCTCAAATATATGTGAGAGATGCAACTATATAGCCAAACTGGAGGCTGAGCTCTCTCAACCCAGTACTAGCACAGCCGGTCAAGAGGAAAAGGTAACCACACACACCACAAATCGAGTCTCACATAGACCTATCGCATCAGCAAACCAAACATATAAACACAGAAAAACATACTCGGAGGATCTAAACAAAAATCTGCCTAAGCAGCAGAGACCTCCAAAGCAGACATCCAAGCAACCCGTACCATGCAACAATACCCACGTAACACATAGCTCACAAAGTCAGTGTGCCACACAGTCACAGCCCCTAAGGCTAAACAACACACCTAATACACTTGTAATAGGTGACTATTCTCAGACACACTGATGTCCCACTCACCAGACTGAACAAGGAGAAGGTCACTGTAAGCTGCCTGTCGGGTGCCAGGATCTACCACATAACACTTGCACTCAAGTCACTCCAAAGCAAGTACAAATATGACTCCATCATTGTCCATGCTGGTGTGAATGACCTGAGAAGTACCTCCATGGACTACATGAAAAGAGACATAGAAGAGCTCTCTGATCATGTAGCCCAGGCCGGTATGACCCTGACCTTGAGTAGCATCTTGCCCTCACCAAAAATGATACCACAGTATAAAGACAAATCAATTTTAACAATTGGCTAAAGTTTTGTGTCATTCAAAGTGGATCCAGTGTCTGTCAGCCTGGGATGACATGCTCGACAAGCTACGTTGCTTCACTAGGAATGGCTTGCACCTGTCACCCCTGGGTTTTCGAATACTGGCAAAGGCTCTTGCTTCCCTCATAGTGCCTTTTTTAGGCAAGGCTCAAAAGACAAACCCACCTCCATAGACAACTCAAAGAAAAAAAAAACTAAGGGTAATGCTGCCCAATGCCAGAAGTCTAAACCTCAAGATGCATGCACTCAAGACTCTCCTCAGTATGGAGAATATCGATATCTGTGCAGTAACAGAAACCTGGTTCAAGGCTCCCAGAAGCACCCAAGCACTACCAGGTTATACCTCATACCATGCTTTTCACCCCAAAACTCAGACCGAACCACAAAAGGAGAGGGAGTATCCATATTCATCAAAGATACCCACACCTCCATGTTAGTGGCACTGCACGAAGCATCGGAGACTAACCATGTGCAACTAACAGTGGGCAAAACTGCCTTTCAGTTTGTAGCCTGCTACAGACCACCCTCCCAAACACAGGAACCCCACTCGGCATTCCTGAGAACACTGGAGAATATGAAGGTCTCTCCAAACACCATTATATTAGGTGACTTCAACTACCCAAACATTGATTGGGAAAACAACACAAACCCCAACACCCTCACCCAACAGTTCCTAGAATTTATAAACTCAAATGCTATGGAACAACTGGTCACCACTCCCACAAGAGGGGAAAACATACTGGACCTAGTCATCACCAACATGGGGTCTCTATGTTCCACACCAGAGGTATACCCCTCATTGGTAAGATCAGACCATAAATTAATCTCACTGGACATCCATATTCCGTCCCCACCCCCAGCCAAGGAAACCATGGTGAAGAACTTCTCAAAAGCAAACATCACACTTCTCAAAACCGAGGTGGAATCCTTCAAAGCCCCTGGGCCAGTGGAAAATACAGCCCAAAATGCAGAGTCCTTTACAAAAGCATTCTATGGACACCTACAAGAATGCATGGAGTATGCTATCCCAAATAAAACCAAGACTCACTCCTCCAAAGGCAGGAGACCTGTCTGGTGGACCCTGGCCATAAATAAGCTATACAACAGAAGGAGGAAGCTAGTACATGATAGAGCAAAATCCCCAAAAGGGAAGGCATCTCTGATCAGTACTAGCAAGAAACTACGATCCCTCATAAAATCATCTAAGGCCAGCTTCGAAAGAAAAATTGCACAAGACACTAAAGATAATCACAAGGCCTTCTTTAGTTATGTCAGGAACCTGGGGGCAACTCCCAGATATGTTCTGAGTTAGTGCAAAATGACAAAAAATACTCTGAACCCACAGACATTGCCAACATCCTGGCAGAAAGGTTCAGTGCAAACTTCTCCCACCTTCACCCCCAAAAGAGCAAATGTCTATCCCAACAGAGTGTAGCCTCCCTGACATCACAGCTGCACAGGTGAGAGCTTCTCTCTCCAAGGCAAAAAATACAGCATCAATGGGATCAGATGGTATCCTGGGCTGCATCTTACATGACCTCCAAGAAGAACTAAACCCACACATAAAGTCACTGTTCAATCTCAGACTTACTATAGGATATGTACCGAAGGAATGGCGTACAGCAACAGTGGTCCCGCTCCACAAAGGTGTTGCCACAACGGACACCAGAAACTATCGCCCTATAAGCCTGACTAGCCTGGTCTGCAAGGCTATGGAGCGCATCATCATGTAAATCATAAACAAGGACATTGGGAACCTCCAGAAACTGGATTCTACCCAATTCGGCTTTGTTAAGGGCAGATCTTACCTCTTGAACCTGGTCAATTTCTTTGAAGCAGTTACCAAAGCCATAGATGAAGGGAAGGTAGTCCACACAGCCTACCTGGACCTCGCAAAAGCCTTCGACACAATACCCCACTCGAGCATCATAAATAAGCTCACCAGCTTAAATATCAACCCCTATGTCACAAGATGGGTTGCAAACTGGCTCAGGGATAGAACCCACATGGTCAGAATTGCAGGTACCATGTCAGACTCTAAACCAGTTACAAGTGGCATCCCATAAGGCTCAGTCCTGGGACCTCTCCTGTTCGGTATATATTTCTCTGAGGTACAGGCTAACATGGGAGGGCTATGGCTGACAAAGTTCATGGATGACTGCAAACTGGGTGCCATGATCGACTCTCCGGCTGACATAAGCATCCTCCAAAAGGGTCTCACAGAGACGGATAACTGGTGCCAGAGCCATGGCCTAAAATGCCAAAAAGTGCATAGTCATCCCCTTTGAGAAAAACAAAGTGCCCACAAATTACCACATAGGTGGTAATCCATTAAGTATGGAAGAAGTAATTAGGGACTTGGGGACCCAAGCAGATAATAATCTCTCCTTTGACAATCACGTTGCCAAAGTGGTTAGAAAGACCTTCTATATAGCCCACCTTATCACAAAAGGGTTCACATCTAGATCAAGAGAGGTCATTGTGCCCCTCTACTCATCACTTATCAAGCCCATAATTGAATACAATGCCCCATTTGGGATGTACCTTACCCGACACCTGCAGCAACTGGAAAGAACCCAAAAGTACCTCACCAAGAGGATCAAGGGACTCAAACAGATGCCCTATGCAGTTCGACTAAAGAAACTCCAGCTCTACTCAGTTGCTTACCACCTACTCAGAGGCGATCTGTGTCTGACGTATAAAGCCATGTCCAACCCAGAATTAATGGACATGCTCCACCTCAGGAAACCCAAATCCCTTAGAGCTACACGCTCCAGGGACTTGAACCTCAGCACAAAAATAAATAGGACATGCTGGAGGGACAGATTCATATCCCAGAGGCTCCCCTCACTCTGGAACAAAATCCCAATCCATGTTAGGCAGAGCCCCTCACTGACCCTATTCAAGAGAAATCTTGACAAGTGGATGGTAGATCATAAGTTTACCCCTGAGATCTCTTCTGTGTCCCTGCTAGACAGAGGTACAGTAAACTAACCTTAACAGGGCTACCTTCTGTGACCTACTATACAGAGGCACAGTCAACAAATCTAAAAGGGTAGTGAAAGTCAAACACACCCTGGCTAGGCTTATAAATGCCCTAGGGGTATCAACCTATGAACCTATGAACCTATGAACCTATGAGACCAAGGCTGCACTTTTTGGCCACAATACCAAAAGGTTTGTTTGGCACAATAACAACACTGTGCATCACCAAAAGAACACCACCCCCATGGTGAAGCATGGTGATGGCAGTGTCCTGCTTTGGGGTTGCTGTTCATAAGTTGGAAGTGGGCATTTAGCCAAGGTGAAGGGGATTAGGAACAGTTCCAAATACCAGTCCCTTTTGGCCCAAAATCTTTGTGTCTGCTAGAAAGCTGTAGATGGAGAGGAATTACACCTTTCTACATGACAATGACCAAAACTATACATACAAATCCAAAAAGAATGTCTTCACTTGATGACAATCAACATTTTGGAATGGCCCAGCCACAGTCCACACCTACATCCAATAGAAATTCTGTGGGTGCCCTGAAGAGGGCTGTGCAGAAGAGATGTCCTCGCAACCTGACAGAGTTGGAGGGCTTCTTTAAGGGAAAGTGTACAAATATTGCTAAGTCGAGATGTGCCATGCTGATACACACGTTATTCAACTAATGCTTTAACAAAGTATTAGTTTAAGGGTGTGCACAGTCATGCAACCAGCCTATTGTACGTATTTCATCTTCTATACGTTATCCCTAACCGATGTGTTTGTTCTTCAATTGGATTGCACAGATTATAAGTCACATTAAAGGTGGGAAAGTTTATCACATGATTTCTGTAGTCTCATGTTATATATCAGACAAACCTGGCATGTTAACAGGGGTGTCTAAACTTATAATATCCACTGTAAGCTTAGAAGGTTGTTAGTGTAACTGGCTCTGTTGTAACATACATGTACTGTAGGTTTTGAAGTGTGAAACTCAAAATATGTCATTAATTAGTGACACCAGTCCTCAGATCATCCCAGTAATGTGTCAGACAAACACAGGATTTATGAAGAACAGACCAGAAATATGAGCCACACATATAGACATTCAGTGACACTCTGCACAGTTGAGAGGTATGTTCTGTAAGAGTTGCCACTGTGTTTTACAGGTGAACAGCAATTATGTGTATATGGGTGCAGTGTGTGCTACTTGAAGGCCCATCACCTACTAACACTACTCGCATATCACAGAGGTGTATATAAGTAGTAACATTAAGTGGAAAGGGCTGCAATGCATGATGTCGAAGGCCTGTGCAGGGTGTGTATGTAGTGGTCTGACTGTGTTGTGAATGTCATCAGTTGGCTATTGTGAGGTCTGTGTAATGCTTGTCTGCCACCTCACGTGTGTGTGTGTGTGTGTGTGTGTGTGTGTGTGTGTGTGTGTGTGTGTGTGTGTGCGTGTGTGCGTGTGTGCGTGTGTGCGTGTGTGTGTGTGTGTGTGTAGCAGCAAACGTTATAGTGCAGGCATTAATTTATATATGATGTCTTCCCCCCACAGGTGGACATGGTGGTCATGGTCTCTCCGCTCAAAATCTGATGTCAGTGTTTCTGCAGACTCTGACAATGATGATGGTCATAGTCAGGCACAGATGGGGTTATCAGGGGCTGAATCTGTGCCATCAGTTGGCATCCCACAATGGTCACCTCCAGACATACACACAGCACCTCTGCACAGCCCATCTATAGGATACCCCTCTAAACACACACACACACACACACACACACACACACACACACACACACACACACACACACACACATATGATGTCAACCGTATGGCCCAGCCTAGGCCTCTGGCAAACCCACACCACATCCTGTGCATATGATGATACTTGTGCCATATCCCTGTCATCCATAACATTGATGCAGGGACATGGTAATATGGGTCTGATACACAGAATGAATATAGTACAGTGTAGCTATGTAATACTGTATAAGGTGATGTCTGCTTGCATTTGTTATGGGTACACATCAAGGTGTATGTACCTTATTAGCCATGATGCATTATTGCTGTTAGCACCACTGACTGAATGCAGTCTGACATGCTGCATTCTATTTGTGCTCCAGGTGTCTGTGTGTCTGCAGGCTGTGACCCTGAAGATATTACCAACATGGAGTTTAGCAGAGTGGAAACACACGGACTGTTTCATAGCCAAGGTACAGCTTTATATATATGGTTACCAGGTGTGTATGCATGCAACAGTGTGTGAGGGACACTGTTGTCGGACAGTGTGACCTTGCATACATACCCCTTGTCACAGACAGGTAGCCTTCAGACATATCACCTCAGTGTTGTGTAGTACCACAGGCTCATACATACAGAACAGGTTACTGGAGTACTGTTAGTAGGTCCCTCACAAGTTTAGCCATTAGATTAACCACAACAGATTCACCTGTCAGCACCTGTTGCCCCTGACATTTCTTTCCTATACACTCAACCCTGATGCAGTTGGTGAGGGCATGCATGGTACTGTATATGACAGGTTTGTGTTATGTATTCCTGAGTTCACAGGGTGGAACGGGGAGACAAAATGGTATATCCTTCGCATACACACAGTAAAGACTGACACAGGGGGTGTGAATACAGTAACACAAACACAGTTGGCAATAGACAGATTAGTAAACCTATATATCCACTTTAAGCTGCTATAGTGCTGCATACACATGAAATACCCCACATAAATAATATGCGTGGGACATAACCCACTACCTCTTACAATGCTTAATGTTGTGAATGTCTTCATGGATGGTGAGATAACCCACCAGAAATAGCAACTGGAGTCATCGATTGTTCCTACAAGCCTGGAAAAGTGATAGGGTAACAGATGTTGTATCAGCATGATGTTTTAGTCAGGTATGATATCTGATGCTGGCATGTGTGTTACTACACTAACTGTGACCTAAATGACAATGATATCACATACATGGCCATTGTTAGGGGGCACAGACCACATATAGGTTGCAAATATCTGTATATTCCATAGACATCTATACAGATTACTGGTATGGCCTGTACAATGGTTTAATATGCTGCATGTGAGACAGATGCCATTAACACCCCATATAAAATAATGCCATCAGGAGGTAGTAAACAGGCATGAATGGTATACACATCAAAATGGTATAACCCACACAGGATATGATTATCACACAAACACAGTTGCAAGTATTTAGATTAGAACCCCTACCTATCTAATTATTTGTACCATGGTGTTACACAGTTATCAAATACACCACAGAGCTTGTATGATTTTACCTTTTCCCAAGGTACTTCTAAAGTGAATGATATCAGCAGGCCTTGTAAAGTAAGGTGATGGGAAGTGTACAGAGTGGTACATAATTCAAAATTGTATAACCCACAGGATATGATTCTCAACCCCCACACACACACACCCACACAGTTGCCAGTATTGAGATTAGAACCCCTACCTATCTAGTTATTTCTAATATAGTGTTACGCAGTTATCAGACGTGCCATGGAGCTGAAATAATTTCACTTACTCCCAAGGTACTTCTAAGGTGAATGACATTGGCAGGCCTTGTAAAGTAGGGTGATGGGAAGTGTACAGGGTGGTACAAAACTCAAAATGGTATAACCCACACATGATATGATTCTCACCACACACACACACACACACACACACACACACACACACACACACACACACACACACACACACACACTTACTTGCCAGTATTGAGATCAGAACACCCACCTATCTAGTTATTTTTACTATAGAGTTACACAGTTATCGCACACGCTACAGATCTTACTAGGCTGACAACTGGCCAAAGGTGCTAATAAGAGGAGACTTATCAAAATACTTCTTCTTACAAACATACACACTTACACCCCCCACACACACACATTTGTCGGATCTTAGAGTAGAACCCCTGCCTCTCTAGTTATTTGTACTACAGTATTACACAGTTATCGCACGTGCTACAGAGCTTGCAGGGCTGACAACTAGCCAAAGGTGCTGATAAGAGGAATGACATTAGCAGGACTGATAACGTAGGGCAATGGGTGGGAAACTTATCAAAATACTTCTTCCTACAAACATGCATACTTACACACCCACACACACATTTGCCAGATCTGAGAGTACAACCCTGCCTGTCTAGTTACTTGTAGTACAGTGTTACACAGTTACTGCATGCGCTACAGAGCTTACTGGGCTGACACCTGGCCAAAGGTGCTGATAAGGGGAATGACATCAGCAGGACTGATAAAGTGGGGCACTGGGAAGTGCTGTGGGTGGGAATAGCCTAAAACTGCTTCACCTACAAACAAACAAACACACATTCTTTCACTCTCAACTGTCTCACACACACACACACACACACACACACACACACACACACACAGTTGCCAGTATTAAGATTAGAGCCCCAACTTATCTAGTTATTTGTACTATAGTATTAGCAGTTATCGCACACGCTACAGAGCTTACAGGGGTGATAGGTGTCCAATGGTATTTCTAAGGTGAATGACAGCATCATATCTTGTGAAGTAGGGCAATTTGAAGTGCACTGAGTGGGAACAGTCTCCTAATACTTAGACCTATGAACACACACACACACACACACACACACACACACACACACACACACACACACACACACACACACACAATACACACACACACACACAGGCATGTGATGTGATATTATAACCCCAACCTCAGTACTATTACACAATGGGGCTCACATTTTATGCTGGCATGTGCAACTGTTTACAACTGGTATGCCACTGTCCACAGCAGGACATCACTGCATGCCATTCAGGGTATCCCTGTGTGTAACTCTATCTGTGTCCCCCTGTGTGTCTCTCTCTATCACTGTCTGTCTCTCACTTCCCCACATCCATGTGTGTGTGTATGCTTGACATGTTATCTGTTGCCTATATGTATGACTGTGTATCACATGCAACAGATGCAGATATATCACATATGAGCCACCTACAGCTAGCTGAGGGTAGTCCTGTCCGATGTGTGTTTGCAGGGACAGTTAAGGTGTACATAGCTGTCTGTATGCACAGACATATATACACAATACAGTCATATAGTCCGATGTGGGTTCCAACATGTCCTGTGATTTTCTAAGTGTAGGAGCATGCCCAGTGTGACCTTCTATAGTTAGAATGGGACTCCATTCCTGAGATAAGTGTACTCCGGTCTGGGGTTTTATGTGCTACAGCCATAACTCTCAGGAGTACACAGGACTTTCCTCGGTGTACTGGGTTTGTTTAGCAGACATTTTCTGATATATCTGTAGTCTGACACTGCAATGTATTGTGCCATTACCTAGAGGCAGACATCCTCAGATCATCACAGTACTTTACCAGAGGAATACTAGTTGCATGATGAGTAGACCAATATTATAAGGCCAGATATATGTACATTCTTGAGGTGTGGCTACAGCCAGTTGAGTCATGATGTGCTGTGTAAACAGTCCAGCAACTTGGTGATATACTGGCTGAGGATCTCTTACTTGTGTGGTATCTTTCTAACCTGAGATGTCATATCCTGGTGTGGCCATACCTCTCACCTGTACATTTTCTGGCAGAGTGTCCAGGTGTTTGGCTAGAGGTTTCATCCATTTTACATAAACTTGTGTTTTTATGTCAAATTAGTTACATATAATTGAAGAATGATGTTACAAAATAATGAATTACTGTTTCAGACTACATAATCTTCAGACAATTCCCACTAGTGCAAACCCCTCACCCTACAAACTTTCTCAGTATGTATGGGTAATATTTGGGATATATATGATGATTATTTTATTTACAAACCTATATATCTCCCATATAAGTTTAATTGCATATATACATGTTATGTTGTTTTTTATTTATTTTTTTTCCATTTGGAACTGCAGATGTATAATTTGGTGGTTTATATGCATGTCCCTTTAAGAGCTGGGATATAAATTGTGCTAAACATGGCGGAGACTTTTTACTTTTTTCATTGACAAGGCTTGCTTGTTTTAAGCCGAACTTTTTTTTTTTTGGTAATGGTTATTACCATTACTTTGAGTTGATGGATTGATGGTTTGCCATTAAAGTTGTGTTGGAGCAATCCTTTTCGTGCTGGTCCACTTTGTTTACAGATTTGGCTGTTTTTTGGGACCGTGCATGTTGTCCTGCGTGCGTGTACTCTTGACTGAACATTTCACTTTTCATTTCGCGCTGGGGATGCCTGGATTGCAGTAAAACTTTTCTTCTCAGAGTTTTTTTTTTTCCTCCGTTTGCTTTTTCCTACAATATATTTTTGCGTTCATGCTGTTGATCCTGGGGATTTCTTCCGTTTTTCCAAATGCTTATGGTGCTGATTCAGCGAGGGTTTTGGTCATGCATGCATGGCAAACTACAACATTTATCATTCCAGAAATATCATCTTTGGTAGGAGTTTACTAGTTGGGATGACCCAATCGATTTTATTGACCCAAGGTTTGGATTAGTGCGGACTATTTTTAGGTTCATTTAGTTCAGAGTGTGCGGGACATTTATAATCCTATTTCTTGGGACTGTGATTACAATTCTCAACAGGTACTGTGCTATATAAGTGTTTTTGATAAATGTACTTCATCCATAACAACTGGGATCTACAGGAACGAACTAATATTTAATCTGAGGCAATCAGTTCATTTTCTTTTTTTTTTACTGTGTTGGGGGGCTTATATGGAGTTATTCATGTGTATTAAAATGTCACTCATACGGGCTTTTTTGTTAAATTAGCAGTTTCATTTTATAGAAATATACGCTTTTTTTGCAGGACAGGACTATGTTTTTTGGGCATGACTGAGAGGTAATTTTGTATTCAGACATTTTGGGTTTTTCAAACACATATAAACGGATGACATGACAACATGGTGGACAATTTTGAAGCTCTTTAGGTTATGTTATAACTGGATTGGATTTGATTTTGATGGACTGCAATTTAATAGAACCAAGCAGGACTATTGATTCTTTTGAACTAAGAATGTTTTTTGTTTATGTTCAGTGCATCATTGTTTAACTAAATCACAATAACTGCTGTTGCATATATAACTGTACAGGCTTGTATACCACTCAGTGCTCCTTTATGATTATATAAGAGGGTATGTTCTTACAGTAAAACGAATATATGTAAGTTTTCATATGTTCTATAACAAATAAGTCATTGAAAGGGTCATCCAAAAACAATGCTTATTAGATGAACAGAGGTATCACTTCAAGATAAACTTGGTTTGGTATGCAACTGGGTCCTGTTATATATATATATACATATATATATCTTTATATATATATTTTTTTTTTTTTTTTTTTTACAATAAGCTTTTTTTTTTTTTTTTTTTTTTTTTTTGGCTTGAGACCATTTTTACATTACATGATTTGTGGTGTTTTTAAATATGTATACCTTCACGGTGATAATACAACAAGAAGCAACAGAAGAAGTTTCTAGATTTGGATTACAGGGCAGAGACGAACGTCGGCCTGTTTGCAGTTGGGGCCTGTATGATTGTTCAATATAACAAATATATTTTGGATGAACAAGCATTTTTCATCAGGTGTGTATTGGGAAAGGTTGATAGAACATAATAACTTTTCCAATAAGTACAACTAAGTTGAGACGAAGGTCGATGGTTGTTCTTTTTTTTTTTAATTTAAATTTTTTTGTGATATTTTCAGGATGGACCCAAGGGTCATGTGGATATAATAACATACACTTCTTGTCAGAGAAAAATAGAACCAACATTAGAAGTTAATTTGGTTGGTTATTATCTTAATGTTTATACTATGGTATCTGGGTTGTGGTCTTTTCAGTTGGACATTGGGAAAATATATATAATTTACCATAGATAATTTTTGAAGCTGATCTATGTGGATGTTTCATGGGATGTTGTTAGGACTGAGATTAGAATATATTTAACTTTTCACTTTTTGGCCATTATTTAACCATGGATTTAAGTGGGAATTTAGAGGGGGCTTTTCGATAAAAAGGCTTTAGAAGTGTTTGGCTTAAACAATATTACAGGACCCAGTTTACCTAATAATATGCAGGTGGCCTTATGTTTTCAAAGCTTAATAGACACATGAAAACATTACGCAAATGTGTGTGTTTGAAACTATTCAAAGCCTACAAAACCAAAGACATTACACCAAGGGGGCTGAGGTTCGTTTACACCCCTAGTGGCTAACATAGATAGTGAACTATCTAGGGAATGGGCTGAGGCCCAACATTTATCTTCTATGCATTTTGTTGATTGTTTGTTAAGATACTATGACAGAACTATATCAAACCATCTCAAAGAGATCCAAAATTTATGTGGGAGGTTTGAACATTCAATCAGGAATTGTTTTTTTCACATATGTATTTCAGATCTTGCCAAAAATTTTTCCATATTGGAACAACAATTAATGAAACACAAAATTAACAAGTTCAATCGTGACCTTATGCACTACGAGAAAGGAAAACCTTTTGTTAGTCAGAAATGTGTCAGATTTAGTGATTATAAGAACACTTACACTACTAACAGGTCTATTCTCAGACATCAGAAGGTTACATCTGATGCCACTTGAAGAGGGATACTCCTCGGCTACTGATGGTGAAGTTCTTCACACCAGGTGTCCCTGCTAAAGAAAGAACAACCCCCTTTAGACTCAAGGTAGGAGGAGGGAGGGGGCAGAAAGCAGAATCCAGGGTTTAGCACCCAACATTACAAAGTCTATTACAACAAATGGTGAAATAAATAATATTGTTTATAATATTTCCTCATTCGATCTTTCTCCTATACATATAGGACTACTAAATAAAGGATTAAATTTTGTCCAATCAGTTATTACAGGATGTTAATGATTTTTGTAGACTACTCAAAGATCATCTGATTTTAGATTTGGGAAATCTTCCTTTATTCCACCCATGAATAAACACGTATCGATTTTCAGAGTGTGTTATGAAGGAGTTGCATTTCGCCAATTTGTATGAGCCAAATTTTAGCAATCTCAATGCAGCAGAAAGAAAGGCTTTGTTGGAACTCAAAGATAATCATGACATAGTTATCACCATGGCTGATAAAGGGGGTGCTATTGTGGTTATGGACTATACAACATATACAGAGGAAGCCTTGGCGCAATATCAGATTCAGGAAGAGATTGACTGGTAGCTAAACAACTGAAAGTGGAGGAACTAACTTGCTACCTAAAATACATTCATCCCCTGGTAGACCGATTGTGTCAGGCAGAGGGTCTCTAACGGAGCCATTGTCTGCCTTCCTTACACAATACTTAAAACCATTATTGATACAAATTAGATCACTTATCAAGGACACCACTGCATTTCTTAATATTGTTAAAGATTCTCAATTAGAATCTTCATGGTGGCTCTGTACATTGGACGTGGCTTCATTATATACTAACATCCCTCATGATTTAGGAATTCTTACGGTTTCATATTGGCTATACAAATCTAATCTATATTCCACAGGTTTCAATAATTTTTTGATCAAGCTAACAGAAATTGTGTTACGTAAAAACATTTTTTATTATCACGGAAAGGCCTATTGGCAAATCAAGGGAGAACGCATGGGGGGCTCCCATATATGCCATATATATTATGAGATTTTTTGGGTTATTATGCTACATTCATATATGATGTTCAGCATAATGTACATATACAACATCTAGATATCTGGCGCAGGTATCTAGATGATTGTTGGATGGTGTGGCGTGGTGATAGGGATGAGTTATCAGAGTTTGTATCCTATCTGAATGACAATTCTTTTGCTATTATATTTACTGCCAATATTGAGCAAGAAAATATTGTGTTTCTGGATGTATTGGTAACTAGGCTTTCTGATAATACACTAGCTACTTCAGTTCATCGAAAATTTCCAGAATACAATACTTTGTTACATGCTCAGAGTTGTCACCCATGCCACATCATCCGCAATATTCCTAAATCTCAATTTATGAGGATCAAAAGGATCTGCTCTTTTGAACAAGAATATTCCAATTTTAGTGTTGATTTGTCCAGACGATTCATTAATCGTGGTTACAAGGTACACAACATCTTTACAACTATGGATGCAACAAATAGGCTAACACGTACAGAATTATTGGAATATAAATCACGGTACTTGGCAACTCCTAAGCAACAATCCAATCAACCTTTGAGGTTAGCAACTACTTATGGGACAAATACTAAACGGTTTACAGATATTATCAATCAGCATTGGGGTATTCTACTATCACATGATATTTTGAATCAAATTTTACCTGATCAATGTTCATTCTCCTATCGTAGGGGACCAAAATATGAAACATTTTACTCATTATAAGAGATACATTCCTACCATACCAAAACAAACAACGAGACATATTAAAGGGCTGTGGCCATTGTTCTGCTTGCAAACATTTATTAAAAACAACTGAGTTTTCAAGTAAGAACACTTCTCAAGTCTTTAATATCAGGATATTTGGAAATTGTAGTTCAGATTGGGTGGTGTATTTAGCTACGTGCACTTGTTCTGCTTTCTATATTGGACAGACATCTAGGCCGGTTAAATTCAGAATAGGTGAGCACATGAGTGCTATTAGGAATAGACGTACAACAAATGCACTGTCCAAACACACTATTGAGCACCCATCTGCTACATTTAAATTTGTTATTATAGACAGGATAATTTTACATAGAAATTTCAAAGCAGGATGGCACCAGAAGCTTAATGATATGGAAAATAAGTGGATTACTAAACTGGGGGGTCTGTTTAGACCAGGATTAAATATACTAGAACAGCAATGATGAGTTAATCAACAACATAACTATGTATTATATTTCTTCATTGGATATATTGCATTTTTTCAGATATATGGATATATTTATATTATAGCATATTTTTATAACTATGTATGCATAATACGGTTTTTTACCATTATTATATGTATATACATTTTGACAACAATATTCTGATGAGCAGGAGATATATATGATGATTATTTTATTTATAAACCTATATATCTCCCATATAAGTTTAATTGCATATATACATGTTATATTGTTTTTTATTTATTTTTTCCATTTGGAACTGCAGATGTATAATTTGGTGGTTTATATGCATGTCCCTTTAAGAGTTGGGATATAAATTGTGCTAAACATGGCGGAGACTTTTTACTTTTTTCAGCATTGACAAAGGCTTTTGGTAATGGTTATTACCATTACTTTGAATTGATGGATTGATGGTTTGCCATTAAAGTTGTGTTGGAGCAATCCTGGTCCACTTTGTTTACAGATTTGGCTGTTTTGGGGCGTGCGCGTGTGTCTGTGTCGTCGTGCTGTTTTATGACTGAATATTTACAACACATGCCTATCATTGTGTCTTTGTTCCACTTTTATTTTTGCCCTTGTCAGACATCTTGCTGTCAGAGGTTGGGAGTTATCGGTGTAGGTACAGAGTGCATTCTACTGTGCAGGCATGTCCATTATATGTACAAGCAAACATAAAAAATTATTGAAAATAACCACTGGCAACAATTCCAAAAAGCACTATATTCACAAAAGCCTTAGCACCTCATTTACACAGCCTTCAAGAAGTCCATTATATGTGCTGTATATTCCACATAGCACTGTGACTTCCAGGTATGTCAGTGGCAGAGCAGTAGGTGTCACTGACATGCATAATAGTTTATCTGCACATGACCCAATCAAAGACAGCACTGTACCTAGGGCACTACAAGATGACAGCCAGGAGAACGTGCTGGCCGGATCGTAACAGTATTAACCACACATACACATAGCTCATTGACCTCTTCATATTGTGGACATGCAACATGTTTTCATGTGTATTGGGACAGCCCTGCCAATGTGTGTTATGCTGCTATTTCCCTGCAAACATACATGTTACTGCATTTCTGTGGGTATATGGGGGGGTTACACCTATCAACTGTACACATTTGCACAGACTGTGCTGATATTTGCTTTACATTTTGGTTCCATTTACCATACTATTGTGCCCTGTCTTGGGAACTAGAGGCATATCAGTAAAGGCCACAGGTCAGATTGTAATGGCACACATTTGAGTTTCAGACTTCTTACCCTTCATAGCCTTACTGCAACTGCAAGTCTTGCTGTGCTAACACTGTGTGAGTCTGTAAGGGGGTAATTCAACATTCCCGCCATTTGTGGGCCTTTGCCTGACATTTCTCTCTGGTTTTCTACAGTTGACTTGCTATGTGGGTCTGAGGGGTGGATATGGGACCCCACACACTGACATCCATGACTGTGACCTATGACCTCCCCCAGTTAGTTGGTCCCACACATATACTGCAGTGGGATTTGCCACCTTGGTACTACTGCATAATGGGGGAGGCCAGTATTGGGCAGAAATTTCCTGGTGTCCCACATAGCTGTCAGTTGTCTGCTGCTATCCCAGTAGGCCACCCCATTCCCTTGCATGCATGCAGCATTACCATATATATGCTACCAAAACATACTAATCCATTCATTTATTGTTAAGAAGACTGACTTACTTTGTGCCTGCGGCAGTTGGGAGCAAAGTGCTTGAGGGCCGCCTATGTTGGATGCACACAGTACACTGCCTATATATGGTAAGTTACAGGTAATGTGATGTGTGTGTCATCCATTTTACTGTGTGTGCGAGTCAGAGGGAGGTGTCAGTCCCTGGGTCCCAACAGTGTCAGTGTGTGTGCTATGCATTGCTTCTTTGCCAAGGCCTGAGCATACTGGGCACCCTCCATCTGTCAACAGCTGCAGGCTCAGGGGCCTCTTCCTCTGAGTCCTTCTGTGCCTGTGGGGACCTTGGCAATGGTGGTGGGCTGTGTGGTCCATCCCTGTGATGTTCCTCCTGCAGCTGTTTCTGCAGGATCATATTGTGTAGCATGGCACATACTATGAACATGTGTGCACGTGGCTGGAGAGTACTGCAAGGCTCCACCAGATATGTCAAGGCAGTAGAACCATAACTTGAGCATCCCAAACACAATGCTCTATAATGATACTGGTTTGTGCTTGTGCCTCATTATGGTGTTCTTGATTGTGTGTGTGTGTGTGTGTGTGTGTGTGTGTGTGTGTGTGTGTGTGTGTGTGTGTGTGTGTGTGTGTGTGTGTGTGTGTGTGTGTGTGTGTGTGTGTGTGTGTGTCTGTGTGTGTGTGCATTTCTGACGGGTGTCATCATCCATGGCTACAGTGCATAGCCATCCCCCACCAGATGGCCATACGGAATGTCCCCACTGGCAAATGCCTGGTACAGCTGTGACGAATGCCAGATGTGACAGTCATGATACCTTCCAGGGCTGCCAGCACACACATTCATGATAATGCCCTGGGGAATGCACGCAATCTGGCAGTTGATGGCGGGGAAGCCCTTGCGGTTTATGTAGACCCTACCCTGTTCACTTGTTGGTGCTTTGATGTGCGTGCAGTCTATCGCACCCAGTATCTCCAGGTATTCTGCTACATGGTGGAGAAGATTCATATTGCTGGTCCTCTCCTCAGGGGTGTTGGGGAACTAAATGTGTTCACCGGCATGTGGTAGGAAGACATCCAGAAACTGGTGGAGTACCCTGGATGCTGATGCCTGTGAGACCCCCATGATGTCCCCAGTAGGTCTTTGGAAAGTACCTGTAGCTAGTATTCTTAAGGCTACTCATACCTTGGTATCCACTGGGATGGGTTCCCCTCTGTTGGCTCTGGGTCCGAGTTGAGGGCGGCACAGCTCGATGATTTGCTGCAGCATGTCTCTGTCCACCCTGTAGTGCTGTACTATCTTCAGATCATGTAGCTCCTGGTAAGTTACCCTGGGTCTGAAGACTCTTCTCTTCTCCTCCTCCTTGGTCTGTGGTGGTTGTCAGCATTATCCTCCTCACCACCCTCAGTCTCTAGTACATACTGATGGATCAAAGCAATGGCAGCCCCTAACATTTTTTCGGTTAAAATTCCCATGCATGTGTGCACCAATGGTGCAGAGTTTGTGGGAAAAAACAGACTGTAAGGTGTTTCCATAGTTTATACTGTTTGTTTTAGACCAGTGGATGCCACGCAAACCCATTTAGCTAAGGTAAACAATGAGAAATGGCCCTCCCCGGATACGAACAAGCTTTTCATTTAATGGAATAAGCCAATACAGCCTGAGACACACACCCTTGCTTAGCTGTGCTTAGCTAAACTCATCTGGGAGCTGTGGAGCTCCAGTATGCTTAGACCAAGCATGACATACCCCCTTTTCATGTCTGCTGCTCCTCTTGCCTACACGATCATGTTATAGCACCTACACGGTTAAGTGCAGTTTGGCACTTAGAATATTTTTGTGATTCAGTAAATTTCCCCTCATTTGCATACCCCACTGCCTTAGTCCCTAGTTACTGCACTACACCAGAGCATGTCCCCTAAGCAACCACTGTTCCCTGGTATTGTTTTGATTCTACATGCCATAGACTATAATGGCAATAGGCAGATTTCCCTTAAAATTGTGTTTTCACATTTTTTTTTTATTTTTGGCACAATCCCATTTGCGTGCCACTGCCCTATGCTTAAACGGCTAAGATTGGCCAAAAAAAAAAAAACTTTCTTTTTAGAAAAATGAAACACTTTTCCATGGCAATGGCCATATATTTGACCACTGTCATGCCTACAGATTATAATACATGCTTTTATTTGAGCTGTCATGCCTCCATTTTACTTTTTGCAGAAATGTATTCGGCTAGTAGCCGAATACATTTCTGTAACTAACACTATTCTTGCACAGATGCCTGCCTGTTTGCTGAATCACTAATGCACCTCATTTGCATGGTTTTCACCAAGAAATGAGGTAATTAGCATTATGGAGTGGTGTCTGTGCAGAAATAGTGTAGGCAGGCTCGTGCACATCAGAACAGTAGTTTACTGGATCGCTCTGTGGCCATATTTCCTCTGTCACACTTCTATATAAATCATATTAATATTCACAAATGACATATAATTATTTACTAAATTCCAAATAGATAGGCTGACAATATTGCCTTTTGTGACAATATTAATCCTCAGACAGACCTTAGAACTTCTTTTCTATACAATACCATCTAAAATGTCTGCACTAACTGACTGTCAGTGTAACTCCTCATAAGGAGTCTGCCAACCACTTCAGAGGCTACACTTCGAAATTTCATACCCCCAGAACACTGATTTTTTTTTGCATTTGGAAATTCCCCATAAAGACAAGAGTCCAAAAGGTGTAGGGATGTGCACTAGTGGCAAACAAAAAAGTGGAGGGTTTTCTATATAATGTGGTCTGAATTATATTGACAACTGTATAAGCAGAAATATCCAAAAACTGTATTTCATCTATTTTAAATTCTGAGGAGAAGCAAAGTCCAAAATGATTACACCTCAGTCTCACCAGAAATTCATTAAACATCTCAAAAGATCTCTCAGTTATGAAAACATGTCAGGAATATAACATTTAAAAAAAACATGATTTTCACATTAATAATCTTAATATATAAATAAACACCTTCTCAAATTTCCTCATAAATAAATGGCATAAATTAGGGAAGTAGATAAATCCAAAACGACCAAGGCAAAAAACAAAAATTCAGGGGAGGATGACAAACCCAAATGGAATCAAGTGGAATATAACTTTTATTCAATAAAACAAGCGCTTTCGCTTGGCTAAATACCGAGTTTTCTCAAGTCAAAATTAACTGCTAGTAGCAACATTAAATAGCCCCTTCAAAATCACATGATTAATTAGTGTGTATAATTAGTGAAAAAAAATCAATGAAACCAATAAAACAAGCTGAAGCAAGCTAAAGTACCGTAGCAGTATTTTGAAAAATGAATGTTGTCTGTTTAAAAACTCATTATACAAAATAGTAGATATCAAAAACACATGAAGCATAAATGTTGTTCAAGATATCTAAAAAAACACTTGTAGTGTAAAACATATAAAATGTGAAATATCAACTGTGAAGTAGTATGACAACAAACAATGGCTGTTGACCAAATAAAACATGTGATAATTAAAATACTCTGGTTGAATAAAAAAGAGATCAAAAAGACAAGAGTGCTGAAAACATAAATAATAGCATTAAAATAGTGTAACTGGGAACCTCACAGACGTGCCCTTCTAATTTTAAGAACACTGCTAATATTGATGCTCTCATTCAAACCGGGAGGTTTACTAGCATCCAACTTTAGTTGCCAGAGAAGTTCTCTGTATTCCAAAGTCATCTCCCAATCACCACCTCTAGCATCAGGCAACACTTGTTCTAAAACCAAGAACCTAAGTTCATAGTTGGGACATACAAGGGAGTGTCTAAAAAAGGCATTAGACTCTTTCTGTTTAGAGATGTCATAAAAATGTTCATGAATTCTTTTTCTAAGGGGTCTTTCAGTTTTACCAATGTAAAAACTGGTGCAGGTAGTACAGAGCCCTAAATAAACTACCCCCTTACTTCCACAGTTTGTGTAACAACTAGAATTAAAAAGAAAGTTCCTTGAAGGAATGTATAAACTCGAGATGTTAAAATAACATTACATTGTTTACAGGCTCCACATTTAAACGTACCAGTTTGGGAGACCTGTGTGCTCGTAGGAGCATTATATTTCCCTTCAAATAATTCTTTAAGGTTAGTGTCTCTCTTTCTAGTGAACATAGGATGTGTAGGTATTACGTTCTTTAGTTTGTCGTGGAGTGTGAGAACTGGCAATGCCTCTGTACAACTTCTTCGATCTCCGCAGAGTTGAGGCAATAGGTGTAAATGAAGCTACCATGAATTTCATCCAGTACCTTACTGTTGATGGTTTGATTAAGGGGGACACCTTTACCCAAAAGTGGGGGATAACTGGTTTCCTTGTTGTCAATAACCTCCTGTGCTAGAGTAGTAACAAGTGAGGGAGGGTAGCCTCTTTCTATGAACAAAGACTTTAAAAAATTAATTTCCTCTAAAAAGTCAACAGTAGTACTGGACATCCTGGAGGCTCTGATGATCTGCCCCTTGACGATGCCCTTTTTCTGGTAAAAGGGGTGCTCGCTCTGGAAATGTAAATAAGAGTTAGAAAAAGTGGGTTTCCCATACAGTTTGGATTGTAATGAATGGTTATGTAAGTCTTTGTACAGAGTGACATCAAGATAGTGAAGTTCATGATCGCTGATAGTATAGGTAAAAGTCAGGAAGTGAGTGGTAGAGTTGAGGTAGTCAAAAAAATCCAAAATTTGTTCACGGGTACCCCCCAATAAAATACAGATGTCATCTAGGTATCTCTTATAACGTATCAAGTACTGAACCCAAGTGGTGGAAAAGATGAATCTTTGCTCCCATCTGTGTAGAACTACATTGGCATACAGAGATGCACAAGGAGCACTCATGGCTACTCCTTTTTCTGTTTATATAGTTCACCATTGTAAATTAGGGAAACTGGGCTGTGCCTAAAATGGTCTATTGTGATCAGTGTATTACCCTATTAAACAAACTAAACAAACTTAGCACCCTCATATCTGTCTAAAAATATTTCCATGAAATACAAGGCAGTTTTTGGTTAAAGAAACTAATCATTTCCACAATTTTTGAAATGTCTTCCACATCCTTAGGAAAATAAGATATAGCCAATAATCCCAACTCACGTAAGACAGAGGTATAAAGGCTACTAACATAAACAGTTGTTAGCCAGTAATGATCTGGCCAATGAATCCTCTTAACTTCATGCAAAAAATACAAACTATCCCATACATAAGACAGCAACTGTACCCATGGTTGCAAAATCATATCTAAGACAAGCTCCACCATCTCCAATGTTACCTCTGCTGGGGAGACACTTGGTCTATCTGGGGGATCAGAAAGACAGCACAAAGGTCATTCGGTCCAGGGATCTTAACCTAGCCTCTGACATAATGAGCTCATGCTGGAGAGATAGATACATCTCACAGGGACTGCCACGTCCCTGGAACAAGCTTCCAGTTCATGTAAAACAGAACCCCTCCCTGACCCTCTTCAAATGCAACCTAGATCAATGGATGGGTGATTGCAAATTCACTCCTGGGTGGTGCCTATCTCCCTCCTGGACAGTGGAAGTCATTATTAACTACCATAGACCCTTATCTCTGTAAACTTCACTCACCTAACCACCAACAATTGGGGCAACTCAGGACAAATATAGCTAAGCTTGTAAGGGCTCTAGGGCTATTACCTTCTATGAACAAATGAACCTATGAATCTTGAGCAAAGTATAAAATAAAGGTATACTAGGATTCATTAAAATTAATTTCTCTCCCAGTTTTTCTGTGACAATACCTTTCTGTATCACTTTATCAACCATATCTATAACACAATACTGTATTACATAAAAGATTACTATCTGATTTGTAATATTCATCTTTGTTCTTAAGCTAATTTAAACAATTTTTTAAAAAAAATGTAATTGCATATTATAACTATGTTACCCCTTATCAGCTGGCATAACAACCAAAGATTTATTTGCCTCTAAAGGTTCTTGCTTGGTTAAGTTATATATAATAATATATTTAGAATAGTAAAACAGATATCCAACACCGCTGAGAAATGAATGACACTGAGCACTGAAGAAACGCAAAATGTCAGACAATAATAAAGCCAGCTCAGTGACAACCTCTGGCAGTTAGAAGTAATTACCATAAAGGGTCTCTTCAGACCGAAAACCAAAGTCATAAATCCATATAAAGGAGACGCAATAGATTAATCCTTGGATAAAACAAATTTCTTTTATTGATGAATCCTTGGATAAAACAAATTTCCTTTATTAGATGAATCCTTGGATAAAACAAATTTAAAGGAAACTTGTTTTATCCAAGGATTCATCTATTGCCTCTCCTTTATATGGATTTATGACTTTGGTTTTCGGTCTGAAGAGTCCCTTTATGGTAATTACTTCTAACTGCCAGAGGTTGTCACTGAGCTGGTTTTATTATTGTCTGACATATTTAGAATAGTCTTTCAATTACTACTTAATCTCCTTTTTAACAATATCATAAAAGACTGTCACTGCTTTATATAAAAAAGGTGGAACAAATCTTTTCTGACTTTTAAATGGTGCGCCATCAATAAAATAGGTTAATGCAGATAAATATGAAACAGTATTAATAGTACGTGATGAAAAATAATGTTCAGCTGCAACTTTCTAATAAAGAGCCACAAATCTAATGAGACCACTAGCACTGATACTGTTGATGTTGGAATAAAATTTAAGCCCTTCCTCAACACTTTATTCATGTGCTGTGGCAAAGAAACATTTCCAAGGGAAATAACAACATGTGCATCAGACTGCAACTCAAAGTGTACAATAATCCCAGACTCATTATCCTTTCCAAAATCTCTGACTATTTCTTTTTTTCTGATTCTGTGTTTTCTTTTTATTATTATTTACACTGGAGTCTAGATAAACTAATACCACTGCAGCTTGATTATTATGTGTTATAATATCAGCGACAAAATCTCCTTTGCTCCATTGTAAATCCTGCTTTTGCTGTTATCAGACATATTTATAACCTTTGCCCTTCCACTCAGAATGTTCACAACATTGTTGGCATGGCATTCCCCTTTAACTAAAACAGGCTTTCAGCTCTCTCACTGTAGCTTATAATGCTTAGCCAAAACTTATTTTTAATTTTTGAAGACTCAAAAAGGGCATTGAATTTTTGTTACATTTGTTACACATAAGAAGTGTCAGAAATGCAAGATTAGAGCCATATAAACTGCTGGTATTTCCATTCAGCAGTTCAGCTTGTCTCTGATCATACTTCACCAGAATTTTAACAAATTCCAGTGAGCAGTTCAGTGCCACCTGCTCCCAATGGTGTTTGAGATCCAATGAATTGGCTCCAAAGAAAAAAGATGGTTTCACTATGACTCTTAAACCCCTGGGGCCCTCTTCATGCAATAAATACCACTGCAATAAAGTAATATTTGTAGAATGTGTATTTCTCAAAACATAGGGGAATAAATTAGCATTATGTGCATGTGTGTCATTCAACAACAGTCTACTGCTGCATGGTCTGCAATAGATCATGCAAGTCGTTGTATGACATTATGAGAATGCTGTCTAACACTGTCACGAGCTCTTTGTTTTCCTGGAGCTCAGACATAATGAAATAGCTTGCCTACCAAGGCCTGTGATGGTATGCATTATCTGAAAGAGCACCTCCATGCACAGGACTGCCAGGCAACTTGTCTACTCACATTGGTAGTGTTTTCCATGGCCTGACTAAGGTACAGACACTGAGTGGGCAATACATGGGCCTTACTAGGGACAACACTCAATAGTTGTGTTTGAAGCTGTTAGTATTTATAATGCTCCCTTAATGCCTGATCCTGCAGCTTTTTAAAATATTTGTGAATAGGGAAAAGGGAATTATTGCCAAATCCACCTAAAATTTGTTATAATATGACAAGAGAGAAAAATGATGCCTTGAACTATGTATGAAGCTGGACAGATATTAAAATTCTCAAAGAGGGCTCAATGATGATTTTAAATACTGATGCACATAAAGTTAAAATGCTGAAATTGTGGAACAATGAAAATGACTAGAATAAGGTACAAATGCATGATATAAGCATGCTCTTAGACACATCAGTGCCTTTATTGAAGAATAAAGGATAGATTGATTGATGAAAGCAAATGTGAATATTTGAAAGTTAGAAGATCCTGACCTTCATTTAATTCTGGGTTCCACAAAGCTAAAAACAATGCTGGACTGGAATTATGTCAATCTATTGACAGGTGTTTCTTCAACTGCCTGTAGATTGAAAACTTGTGCTGAAACACCTTTCATCAAACCTCTGAAGGAATTTTTTTGAAAGAGGTAAGCCCCCTGTGAACCCCTATGTAGGAGACCCCCCAAACACACACACACATATATATATATATATATATATATATATACATATATATATATATATATATATATATATATATATATATACACACACACACACACACACACACATATATATATATATATATATATATATATATACACACACACACACACACATATATATATATATATATATATATATATATATATATATATATATCTACATATATATCTATATATATCTACATATATATATATATCTACACACAGACACACACACACATATATATATATATATATATATATATATATATATATATATACACACACACACACACACACACACACACACACACGCATATATATATATATATATATATATATATATATATATATATATACCCTGAGGTCACACATCAGTTGAGAAAAGGAAAATACGTTTATTGTCTCCAAAAGACGTTTTGGCACATTTTTTCTTGATTTATCATCAATCAAAGAAATGGTTATCACTAGATCAACTGAGTCCAGTTTGATCCACCTTTGATATTTATAGTGTGCAATAAAAAAACAAATCCAAAAGCTATGATTATATTTGCTGATTCAGTTGCAGTGCCACACAGACACCTCGTATTCTCATAAGTTGTGTATAGTTGGCGTCTCTGTTATTTCACCACAAAACAAAATCTGTCTGCAATAAGTGTGAAAGTCAAACTTTTATTTTTCACCTGCAAGTGCTCAGATGAAAGCAGAAGTGCATGCAGACCAATGACAACGGAAGATTTCACCGCTAATACTAACATTTAAAATCAGTTTATTTCACTACAATGCAAAATCTCTCTGCAATAACTGTGAAAGCATCTCCTTTTCACTTGCAAGTTCTCACACCAAGGCTGAAATACAATTGATGACCACTGAATATTTCAGCCAGTGATACTTCTATCTATTTATTTATTTATTTATTTTACATTTGTTGACCGGGCTAGTCTAACTGGATATATGTCCATTTTTAGTAGAGGCCCAGGGAGAAAAGCTCCATGACACACATGATAATAAAGTTGCAGGACAATATAAAATGTCTTCAGATGTGTATACAAGTACAAAATTGGATAATACAGAAATAATACAGAGAGGACATAAGACAATACAATATGAAATGCATTCATTACAGTGTATAATTTAAAGTAGCAAGTAAGTACATTACTTAATATAGAAAAAAGGGAGGTATACAGGCTAAGTCCATATACAAGTATGGTACAATAAAAGATTGAAAAATGATGAGTGTAGTAAAAAAAACAAAAAAATAAATAAATAAAATAATTTTTTTAACAGGTAAGTATTCAGAGGGATGGAAATAATGAAATACAGAGTGAGAAAGGTAAGGTAGAGGATATGCTGACAGTATAAGGTTCGAGTGGAGAATTAGTCAGGTTTAGCACAGGGGCATAACCAGTGTGTTTTGAGGAAAAGTTTCAGTCTGTTTTTGAAGAGTGATATAGAGGAAACTGAGGAAATCTAAAATCAAGGTGTATGTTAAAATAGTTTATGCAGTATTTATATCTTCTGGAATTAGTTAAAATTAGCATGCCAGGTAAAATAACTATTATTAACATTATTGCTGTAGCTTCCCAGGCTGAAGTAGGAAGTTCACTTATCAGGAAATAAGTGGTGTCGATACACTCTGCACCTCTGCCTGCATGAAAGTACAATTAGCTTCTAGTCTTCTCTATTGCCTTTCCTACTGAGGCCAGCAGATTCTTTGCTTTTCCATACAGTCCTCCCTTCCCTTCCCTCCCAGCACACCATAGCTACTTTAATAAAAAAAAAAATTCCACCTCACTCTAAGCAGCTCATTCTGTACACTGTCTACACTCACCACATTGGAGTTTCAGGGTTGGGGAGTGATCATGGAATTTAGGTTTAGGAAAGGTAGACAGAGTTTTGTGGTAGCATTTTTAGGGTTAGAAGTAGGATCTTGGTACTGGTAGGACTATATGGTTTTATAGGGTCAGGTTTTGGGAGGCCTAAGTAGTTACAGAAGATCAGGCTAGCGGGAGTTAGTGCACTTGCTTTTTCAAGCAAATGCCAGCAAGTAAATGTGTTGTGAGCTATTAGCATGCAAGCACCAGGAACTGTATGCTATTACCATATATACCATGATTAAGAAAGATGAAAGGTCCTGCCAGATCACTACCTCCCATTTAAACTAGGCAGACACCAACACCACACAGCGAAATTAGTATACCCCAGTCCTCTCTATCCACCCCTATCACAAGGACTGCTTTACTACACTTTCTACGGGTAATATATATCCCATTATTGAGAAAGATGAACCATCCTGCCAGATCACTACCTCTCACTCAAACTAGGTAGACACCAACACCACGTAGCATACTGAGTATACCCCTGTCCTCTCTATCCACCCCTACCATAAGGACTGCTTTACTACACATTCTACAGTTAATGTATATGCGTAAACAACAGCTGTTACTACATGTAATATTGCAAATGGTTTATCTTATTCTTGCCACACAGAGACAATTCCTTTATTTTTAATATTTGAATGCTCTAATTAATTTCCATAACAGGTTTTACTTTTTCTAGAGTGAACGCATTGGCTTGGCTTTTTGTAATATTTCTTATGTGACCATTATCAGCTTTTACCATGTACATATTACAATTGCTTTTGTTTTGCAATGCAGAGACTAACATTTGCCCTGTTCTAAATGTTAAATCTATGTCACTATTATGCATTTTCATGACTGATATGGGCACTAAATATACATCTTGTAATTTTTATATTAACTAAACTAGTCTAACAGTCTTTGCTCTGCTCAACTGCTGCAACCTTAATCTAATACTGCTGTTTAGCTCATTCTAACTTCTCCTCTGTCTTTATCTCTTTCTCTTTTACCCCTCCAGTTATACCATTTATCTGTCTGCTGTTTCCTATTTTAATCCTCCTGGTATGACTTTCTCCTATTCTTTTTCTCTTAGATATATCCTATTATTAAGAAAGACAAACCATCTGCCAGATCACTATCTCCCACTCAAACTAGGTGAACACCAACACCATGCAGCGAGCTGAGTATACCCCAGTCCTCTCAGTCCACCCCTACCACAAGGACTGCTTTACTACACTTTCTGCAGTTAATGTATGTGCTGATACTAATGTAGGCAACATTCTGTTCTGTACAGTTTCAATAATCATCCTTATTTTATATTATTTGCATTAAAGACCATTCCCTGCACAGAACAGCATATGATAGTTCCCCGGACATAGCCACAAGAGTTTACTTAGTCTTCACTTATTTTAATTAATCAAGACTCCATATTTAGTAATAATAGGTATAATATTATTCTCTCTAGCTATCTAATCCTGTTTATCCTACCATTTTCAAGTACCCATTCTCACTATCTGTTTAATACAATATTATAACTGACATGATAAAACTATGACAGTTGGCAACAATACATACCAAAACCATTTACTAGATAGTTCTACTGTTCCATTGTTTTGCTTCTGTTTTTCTGTTTTGTGGTTTAAACATTTGACCATACACTTAGACAAGCTTAAGGCATTTTTTGTCTGATTCCTCCTTCTACTTTTACTTAAATAAACAGTAGCCTTTCCTGTAGTAGAAGTTCTATAAATACATACCTTAATGATTGTTTTTTCGGCTAAAGTATGCTTCTTTGACCAGGTCCTTCACACTCAATCTCCCCTGGCTTTGCTCAGGCTCACTCCGCTCCCCTACCCTAACCCCAATTCCCACCCCCCTCTCTACATTTATATCTCTAAAGTCCTCCCTCCTCATTAAACCCACCTTCTCACATCCAATAAAATTCAGCTTACAATTACACACCCACCTAAATGAAACACACCTTAAGAGTACTAATTGCTACGCTACCCACAACTACGCTCACATGTACTAGTCCCACTCCTCTCTATGCACTCAAAATTTTTCTCTTAACTGATTTTCATTTTTTTTATCTTCCTTCCTTTTTTTCTTCTGAGCCTTTCAATCCAACTAACACCATGAATTCTACTTCAGTTAACATATTAATACACTCCCTTCTTTCAGTAACTCTTCTTACCCTAACTACCTCCATTTCCTTAAATCCTTTCTCAACTTTTTTTACAAAACCTCCCCTACACAAACCACCCCTGCCTTATCTGTTTCACAAAGCTACTCTTTGATATCTCCCAGTCTGTTCAATAAAATCTACTCCTACTCCCAAAATTTCATATACTCCCAACTGATTTGTATACATTCCCCCAAAATGCTATCCCTGTAAAACAAAATACAACACTGCCAACTCTTCATACCGTACTAAATTCTCAAAGGAGATTATTTGCAGTGATATTCATCATAACTCTAGCTTTGACTCTCCTCATACTCCTTCATTTCACCCCAACCCTAATTCTAGCCTCCCTCCCACAACAGTTTCCAACTTTGAAACCCTAAATATAGTCACACTTAACTTTCAGAGTATTTGCAATAAAATCACCAACTTCCATGCTTGGCTGTCACATGATACTCCTGACATTCTAGCCGCCACTGAGACTTGGTTTAAACCCAACCTTAAAGACTCTGAAATCCTTCTTCCAGTTATAAGATTATTAGAGCTGACAGGTTTCACAAGAAAGCCAGAGGCTTAGCACTCATCTATCTCAATTCATATAGTATTACTCCCTACACCAGTGCCATCCCTCAATTTCATAATGCAGAACTTGTAATTACATTCCTAAAAATCAACAATACCAAAAACTTATGTATAAAAGTAATATATATTCCACCTGGACCCAATATCCCTATCCTAGAAGACATACTATCATGGATTACAAGTACTATAAAAAATGAAACCATCATTCTAGGCACCATCAACATCAACTGGCAGAACCTTACCTCTAAATTCCCTTCCTCTAATATAAATCTACTTAACTTTACTCAACTCATCACCACTCCTACTAGATTTACTAATAGCAACAGTCAGGGCTCCATCCTTGACTGAATTCTTGTTTCTGACCTCAGGAAATACATTAATGCAGGTACCCTCCTAGATAAATTAAGTGATCATTTCCCTGCTTTTATCAATCGAACATTCGCTCACCCTCTTAAACAACATCACTACAAAACTATTGGGAATGTGACCAACTTTGACTAACATTTATTTATTAACATACTAAAAAACATAAACTGGTCTATCCTCAGAAGGCATCCTTTAGATAAAGCAGTCAACCACTTTAATACAACCTGGATATCCTCAACTGTATTGTACCCCTTCACAGAAAGAGAAACAAAAGCAACCATGTACTTTGGCTATCCAGAGCAACAAAAGAATTAATAAGAAACAGAGACAAACTCTGGAAACTATGGTTTAGATTCATAGATTAGTACTAGGCTAACTGCCCTCATGGACTATTGTAAGCCTAGCAAATTACCCCCTATGAAAATCAAACCCTGCACCTTGTGCTTTTAATGTAAACACCTTAACCATTATGCCATCGGTTCACATTCAAATCCCCCATTAGACATTTTAAAATGTAGGCAGCTATGCAACCAGTCAAAAAATATGTAACAAAAGACAAAAGAAACTACTATTTAACATTACGATCTACACACAAACAAAATCCCCAAATATTCTGGTTTTCTATTACTTTACTTCTCAGTTCTGGTAAAAAAAGTAATCCAGATCCACTTCTTGATAAAACCCCTGCACAAACTGACAACCTGTTCAGCAATTACTTCATTGAGTGTATTTTGAATCATACATCCAATACTCCATCTTTCACCCCTCCCTCAAACCTTACCTCACCCAACTCTACACTATCCCAACCCACCCCACAACATTCTGTACCTCCTCCTTCCCCCCTTGTCTCACCTTCAGCTCTCTCCACCACTTCCCCTTCAGCTTTACACGTTTTCTATCTACAGTCTATCTCTACTTATATATGATTAAGAGACTACTTCTCTAACTTAAATCCTGCTCTAACTCTCCAGACAACCTTCCTGTAGAGTTTCTCAAAATTGCTGCAGACGTCATTGCACATCTTAGAACCATCCTCATTTAGAGATCCATCTTAGAAGCTTACATCCCAACATTCTGGAAAAAATCATTTATTATGCCACTACACAAAGTGGAAACTCCACTGAATTGTCAAATTACTGTTCAACTGCCTTACTGTCACCCATCTCAAAACTTCTCGAAAAATGTATCCACTCACATTCTCTCCACTACCTCCTTAAGAAGCAACTCCTTACTTCCACACAACATGGGTTTAGACCAGGTCACAGTACTGACACAGCTTTACTTTATCCTTTATGGACACAGTTAACAAAGCACATGACTCGGGCAAACTTGTCTCTTCCTTATTTTTGATTTATCTAAGGCTTTTACAATGTCTCTTATCATCTTCTTTTACAAAAGGTCAATGACCTATATCAGGTGGTTTAATAGCTATCTAACCAACAGATAGCAGGCAGTCAAATCGCAAGACTCACTTTCCACATATCTATACATCACAACCAGTGTCCCCCAAGGCTCTATACTTGGCCCGCTCTTATTCAATATTTTTAAAAATGACTTACATAGCTCCTCCTGCCAGGGTACGCTCATACAACATGCTGATGACTCAACTGTCATCTGTTCTTCTAACACTCTGTCTCATCTTCAACAAATCACCCAAGCTGCCTTCACTTCCATTGAAACCTGGCTTAACAACAATCAGTTGCTACTTAACCCCTTAAAAAACTAAACTTCTACTTTTTACTCCTAAAACACACTCTCTAAATAAAAGTCAATTCATTTTTCTCTCACAGAATAATACAGAAACTGAAGCAGGTCCCTATATAGAACTACTAGGTGTCACTATTGATAAACCTCTTAACTTTGATTTACGTATTCAAAATAGCATTAAAGAAAACACATCAGGCAACAAAAAGTGGAAAGGGCAATCACCAAGCTTAGGGAGCCTATAACAAGGAAGATAACAAGAGATCTTGTAGAAGTATTAGAAATATTTTGGAACTGTTATGAAAAATTGTATAAGGCAGAGAAATAGGGAAATCAAGAAAAGGTACAAATGGAAATGTTTATGGAAGAATTAAATATGCCAAAGTTAGAGGTATATGAGGCTCAATTATAAACAGTTAAGATAGGAAGTGATGAGATAAAAATGGCTATGTATAACTACTCTACAGGAAAGTCCCCAGGAATAGATGGCATTCCTGTGTAAGTTTGGATGTTAGGAGGGAAAAACTGATAAAGATCTGGAAGAATTTGTTTAACAGTATTTTAAGAGAAGGAGAAGTACCAGCATCCTGGAAGAAGGCGGTGGTAATGGTAATACCTAAAGAGGGTAAAGATCCATCGGATCCGGCTTCATACAGGCCCGTTTCAATACTAAACCATGATTATAAAGTGTTTATGTCTATAATGGCTAAAAGAATGGCAAAGGTGATACCAAAATTGATAGACATGGATCAGTGTGGTTTTGTGAAGGACAGGCAAACATTTGACGATATTAACATAACATTGATGATCCAGAGGGAAGTAGAATGTAAGAAAGTTCCACTTTTATTGGTGGGTCTTGATACAGAGAAAGCATTTGACAAAGTAGACTGGGACTTCATGAACAGGGCAATGGAAGCATTTGCTTTACCTGATACAATTATAAGATTGATTAGAAGAATATATGAGGGATCAGAGGTGCTAATCAAAGTGGGTAGGGTCCTCTCCGATAATTTCTGCATGAGGAGAGGAACCAGGCAGGATTGTCCGCTTTCCCCTTTGTTGTTTGCATTATATTTAGAACCATTATCAAAGAAAATAAGGGACTCAGAAATTCAAGGATATAATTGGTATGAAGTTCCACAACAACTGCTAAATGAAGCACACCAAGTAAAGTCAGGACCACAAGGAGTTAAATGATTACATTTCCCTCAAGCCAGTACTGAAGCAAAGATCATATTTTATATAATTGTTAGTTTATTTCAAGGATGTTTGGATTGTGTATATAAATATAAATATATATACATTTTTATTTTTATTTATGATTCACATTAAATATGTAGTTTTTAACTTGGTAATTCTATATATAAACTATAAAATAGAAAATGTATATAATACGTGGATGTGTTTGAAATTGTTCAAACAGGCTCATTGGTTAATTTATAATTTATTGTGATGTCACTGATTCTTTTTGATATAAAAGTATTGTATGTCAGTTGGTTTAAATGACTCTGATGATGCCATTTTATGGCGAAAGCGCTAAGTCATTTGGATTCGAATAAATTCACTCCTTGTGGTCCTGACTTTACTTGGTGGTGTGCTTCATTTAGCAGTTGTCGTGGAACTTCATATTTTATTTGTTTATATATCCTATTTTGGATTGGTGTGACAAAATATAATTGGTATGGTAGTCAGGAAAAGCTGGCTCTATTTACAGATTATATTATTTTATACATGACAAAACCAGAAAAGGACATTACAGTGTTTGTTGAACATTTTAAGACATTTTCAAATCTTCTTGGGATACAAAATTATTAAAGCTAAAACAAAGGCAATAGTGGTAAATTATGTACCCACACACAAATTGGTCCAACAATATCTTTATTTATGGGGACAAGATAAAATGAAGTATTTAGGAGTATGGATTACAAATGACTTTGTGGTGGCAGCTAAGGATATGTGGGAAGAGATTAAACAGAAGATAATTCAAAAGTTGGGAAACTGGAAGTTTTGTTATACGGATATAGATACTAAGGTACAAGCCATTAAAATGTTTTTATTCCCTTTAGTCTTACACACAGGTCAGGCATACTTTTATGAACTGGAGGAGAAGTTGTGGATAGCAATTAAAAAAGAGTTGAAGTATTTTATCTGGGAAGGGAGCAAGGGTCAAGTTGGATAAACTGATTCTAACAATAAAACAAGTCTGATTATGGTGGCTGCCAAAAAAGCAATTACTAGAAAATAGAAATCAAATTCTACAGCAACTTTCCTAGAAGTAGTGAATATAGTAACAGAGATAAAACAACTACAACTGAGATCTTCAGAAAAGGGAAGGAGCAAACTACATAGGAAAAAATGGGAATTGTGGGAACAATATAATCAGAGCAGGAATGAAGTTTAAGAGGCAGGATTTGAATGAGCCATATAATGCTTAACTGACAATGACTGGATGGTTTATAAGTGATGTATAATGTTTACAACTACAGTTGTTTCAATGGTGTCTCTGTTGTAAACTGTTTGCAACTAAAGTGATATAATTTTGTATGTTTTTCATTTATACAAATGTAAGATTGCCTTTGTCATGTGTGTAAATTTAATAAAAATGTTTGAAAAAAAAAAAAGAAAACGCATCAGAAACTTGGTATTCTCTATCGGCACAGGCAATTCCTAGATGCTCCCACTAAACGCACTCTAGCCGTTTCTTACCGTCTACCCACACTCTTATATGGTGCCCCAATATATACAAACTTAAAATCTACCCCAAAATGCAAGCTTGAAACTTGCTACAATAAAGTTGCTAAATTTTCCACCAATGCAAAACACTCCGCACACTACTGTATACTCACCTGCATGCTCATGTGGCTTGAACTCCCACACTACCTTACTTTTCTTCTGCTTAAAATGGCACATACGATCATTCATAGACCCATGGCCTGCCCAGCTTTTAGTACTCAGGTCAGAAAATAAGCAACTTCTCACTGAGCATCGTCCCAGCAAACTAGCCGGCTAAAGTCTTTACTCTTTCTCCAGAGCCAAAATCTGGAATACCCTTCTCTTAACTATCAGATCTAACCAAAAGCACATGTCCTTTAAAGTCTCATTTAAAGAATATATTTCCAAATCTTAGATCTGCTCCTGTTCGACCCAAGGCTGATAATCTCCCTAATTCTTGATTTTCGTCTACTTACCTTTGTCCCTATTTCTTCTCTCTTTTTTTCTTTTTCTCTTCTCCTCTATTTTTTTCAGTTTTCCTCCTTCTATCCTGCATGTATTCTACTTACATTACATCCTACATCATACTTTTCGTAATAGCTATCATTTTATGCATTAAGTTTTCCTATGTTTGTAATGTAATTGTACATACTGAGCAACTGTTTTTACTAACTTAGTTCACTCTGTATTTTTTCTGCACTACAATACTACTTCTATGTTTCCAAGATGTTATACATTCAGTTTGTATTACTGCAGCTTTTCTCCCTGGGCCTCCACTGAAAATGGGTTCTTTCTGGCCCAGTTAGACTTTACCAGTAAACAAATGTCAAATAAATAAATAAATAAATTAGTCCCAGCCAATATAACCTTACCCTAGCCCTAACACTAACCCTAAAACTCATTTCATAACCTAAGTCCTTGCTCCCTTTCCCTAAATTCCCAGATAGTTCCATAACCCTAAAAATCTCTATGCTTCCTAACCCTAGAACTCCCTAAACCTAACTTCCTTTCTGGTTGTCCTAGCCCACACTCCCACCCCCACCCCACAGCTACCACTCTTACCTTACTTACTCAAGCTCAAAACAGAATAACGTGTCTGGGTAAGATGTGGCAACTGCTTGCCTAAACTTACGTTTGAGTTTCAGACTTTCAGTTCAACTTGCAGCCAACATTACAATACACTCAAGTCCCTGGCTTTAAAACGGTTGTCCCGTGCTTGGGATTCAAGCATTTGTGGAAGAACCTTTTTCAGTTTCTTTGCCTAAGAATCAGAGAGACCAGGAGTGGCCTTATGTCAACTGGTGCCCTACGCAGAAGTGCTCCATGGCGCCCCCACCACACTACCCAGTGCCCCCATCCTGGTCTACCTACACCAAATAAATACTGGAAAAGCACCACTGCTAGAGCAGCGCCCTAGGTGCCTGCCTAGTTGGCCTATGCCTAAGGCCGCTTATGTGAGTGACAAAGACATAAATAAAAAGGAACAAAGAAGCAAAATCAGACACTTTTTAAAAATATTTCTCTAAATGATTTAGACAGGTAATAAAACAACAGGTTATGCACAGGCATGCATTTTCTGAAGAACAGGTATGTAATGATATGTCTGGCATTATTGACTGACTGTATTCCTCATGCTTTATCAGAAAATAAAACATTTTATGGGTGACAGGACAAAAATTCGAAGCAAAATCAGGAACAGCTGAAAGCTCAGGTTACTTGCAAGTGCATCCATTCCTATTATTAGCGCAGTATGACAGAATGAGTTGTAGTCAGGCTTCAGTGCAAAAACTAATGTTTCATCAAAACTTGGAAAAAATAGTGGAATTCTAATCTGCACAGGTAACTGATTTGTACCCAGATCTGCCTTTAGCGCCCCATCGCATCCTTACATGACATTTTGAAGTCCTTGCTGTCCCACTCCAAAATAACATACGCGCTTGGTTAAAACTGAAGCAATCAGGGAAGTATGACTCAATAGCAAA
Source organism: Protopterus annectens (assembly GCF_019279795.1). Classification (NCBI taxonomy): domain Eukaryota; kingdom Metazoa; phylum Chordata; order Ceratodontiformes; family Protopteridae; genus Protopterus; species Protopterus annectens. Next base: position 716,480,012 of record NC_056730.1, on the reverse strand, counting down.
CAGAGCACACATTTTTTCTCTTGCTAAAAAACGTTGCCAGGCAAGAACGTCAAAGGAGGGGCACTATTCGTGACTCAGCTGGGGGAAAAGGCACGGTCCTCACAGAACTGCGTCGCTTTTGCTCAGCAAGTGTATATCAAACAGGGAGCAAGTTTGTCCAACTACAGCTAACTGCAAAAATGCCGCACAAAGGAAAAGGAAAAGGAAAGAAACACTCAAAAGGAACAAAACCAGTAAGTACAGCAAGAATCGTCGCATGATAACTTTGCACTGTAATACAGTTAATGTTTTTTCTATCGTGTTTGTTTGTAAGTCATCCAGGTACGTAGCTCTCGTTTGCACAACCAGTTTATTTGAAATACCGTGCCGCACAGGGTAGCGAGAGGTTAATTGCCCCCCGATACACGCACAAAAGCTTGAAAATAGCGTTAAAAAGATGCGTGTTTGTAGTGTTACCGTATGTACGGTAATCTGCTAAGGAGGCCCCTCTGCGAGTAAAGGATCCCAAATGCTGGCATCCAGTTACGAAATGGAAAGAACGCGAACACTAGCTACAGTTGGCACAGGCTGCGGTAGGACTGCTAACAGGTCAGGCTACAACTGTGCAAGAACATTTAGTGCCACTCTTAGGCGGTGCTACCAAAGTGATGGGCTTTTATAGGAGATAATCATCTCCCGTAGGTTTTGGGGAGGGGCAGAGGAGGTGCGTTTGGGAATTGAGCAACAAGGAGAGAGTGGGCAGTATCTTCTTCGCCTGGATACTGCGCTCTGCGACCCAGCCCACCGAGAAGGGAGCAGTGCCAGTCGGCAGTGGAATTCAGGGAATCTAAAACTTTCTGCAGTGCACCGCTTCGTCAACGCTGTTCTTTCCACTTGGGAATTATGGCTTATGCTACATATTGGCTTAAAAGTGTAAGTGACCCGCTTGTTTAACTGTGTTTCACAGTGGTTTGTCTAATGAGCTGTATTTTAGGCGAGTTTCGGTTTGTTTGACTGCAAGTTGCAGAATAACTTGAATAAAGGATAATTGGCAGTGTTTTGGGAAGGGTAGAAATTAAATGTTTGAATGTGAGTCTAGATAAAAATGAACAGCTAAATGGAAAGGTTCTGATGCAAGTTAGGTGTGACCTTGGAGTGTAGCCTAGATTTAGCTCTGCAGTTTATATTGTGATAGTTTGTGTTCCAACTTACTTCCCTCACCAGCTAGCTGACCTGAAGGGGTATGGATGATGCATTGCTTCCTTTTAAATATTCGTACCTGTTTGGTAGCAGGACATATTTTTCAGTAAGAATAGTGGGGTTTTTATGCCCTTTAAAGGCAAGATCTGGCATATCTTGTTATGAAACTAGTTTAAAACAACCCAGAGACAAGAGTCATTGTGTCTGAAAATTTTTAGGAGGGTAGACAGTAATGTATTTTTGCACTCAGCTAAGTCTTGTGCCTTGACACCTAGTTTGGTATCTTGTGAATAGCATTATTCTCAAAGCAGTTTACTGTTTTATCCCTACAGCCAGGTCTGCTCTGACTAGAAACTCCTTTCTTCCCAAAGGGAGATTCAGTGTTGCCCTGTTGCTTCTGTGCCACTCCCACAAGAAAGGCAGATAAACACACACACGAACCTCTGTCTAGAATACTGCCTGCTGCAGTCTCCAAAGGACTGTGATTGTACTGTGTTTGCTGTAAATGCAATGTGTTCATCTCTCCTGGAGGACTTCACTACCCTTCTGCTTTATGTGTTAGCTTCTACCTCTCTCATATCAGTAGACCTGCAGCTGTATACATCTTCTGTCATCTCTCAGAAGGTACTTGTAGGCTGAAAGCTAACTTTAGTATATTGTTTGCTGTCAGTACTTGTAAGATTCAGGTTGGCATTAATAGCGTTCATCACCACCCCTAAAGTGCATGCCATTGGTGTCATATCCTCTTCCTCCTCCTGTGCTTTTTCAAAGGCTGCCCTAAAATTCACAGTGTATTGTAGCAATCTTGATCTTTTTCTAAGCTAACCTGTTTCAATTTTCATGAGTTTTTGCTTCACCCTGTTACAAACTTTCACATCTGCCCTTGTCAAATGGAAGTGCTTCTTGTGCTGTGTTGGAGGTGATCTTCTTTTCTTAAGTGCTTCTCTCCCCATCCCATACCATGGATTGTAATTTTTGTTTATTCACAAATTATTACATTTAGCTCCAGTTTGTATTTTACTCTATTACTTAACTGTCACCTTGTGACTGCAGTGATTTCCTTTACCATCTCTGATCCCCTCCTTTGTCTTGTGTCTTCGCTTCATACACTGACAGCAGTGTATTCATAGTTGTAGCTGTATTGGTCCACCAGCATTGTTCTTGATTATGCATAGTTTATATTCCAATAGTTTTCTTTTCTTACTGTATCAGTTTAGCATTGTTGTCTATGCTGAAGTAACATTTTCTGCAATGGTCTTGTCCTTGTTCTTATAAAGTTGTTTTGCAAGTGGCTGTATTATGTTTGTGACTGATGTTACATGCCAGCAGTATTAATTAGTGGGTTTTATCAGTGAAATGTGGCGGGATATACCTTGTGTACCTGGTGTAAGCTGCACAGCCACTGTCTGCATTGTGAGTGTCTGAGATGAGTTATTTAAATAGGCTAAATCTTATTAAACTTGTGTTTTGCGAGACCTCATAAATATTTGTAATTGATATCAACAGTGAGAAATATTTCACAATAGTGCTCAGATTCACTTAATGTACAAATTATATGTTTTCTGAAGCACAAAATCAAATGACTTCAAACACGTAAAATATGTAGTAACTTCTAATGAATCTGTATCACTAAAATAAGCACAGTAGGGGTAAATGGAGAAGATGAGGCTCAAAATAAAATCCAAAAAGTTTATTTTAACCATGTGCCACAGTGCAATATACCAATGAAAAAAAGGAGAAAACTAAACACTTTAACTTAATCACCGAGTTTTTCATCCTCACAAAGCTAGGACTTCCTCAGGTTACAAAACCATAGTAATTGCGGTGTTTATATATTCTAAACAACCTTAATTATGCAATTAAAACTAATTGCTTAAAACTACAGGTTCCCTATTGCACTATATAAACTGAATGTGTGTGTGCAAGTTCACAGTAGAAATTAATGACTAATTACTGCAAGCTACTAATTGGACTGTATATCAAAAAATATATAAAAAACACAATTATACTACTATAATATATATACTTACTAAAAACAAAAAAAAGAATTTAATAAATATTACACTAAAATTTTTTTTTTTAGCATCCTGCCTAATTACATTATGGACAATAGTATAAAATTAAAAATTTAGATAATTATTATGTTTACTAAATATGAAATGTATTTTTAGATTATTAAATTATAAGCTACCATTAATAAGCTTACAGTATGAAGCCAGATATCATATACACACATGCAGATTCTGCCTGCTGTGCATCACTGCATTTATGGGACAGATATTCTTCCACAGCCCCCGTCTTCACATCAGCATCCTGCCTTACTGATATACTTTATTCTGTGCTACCTGGCCCCCGTTTCTTCTCCTAAGTCATTATGTCAGTGTCTATCATCTAGTTCTCTGTCACTTAGCAATAATGAACCCCTGTGTAGAAAGATTGCAGAAGAGTACGCAGAGACGCCTTCAACAGTGGGTGCCTTGTTTGATTATATCTGCTGTGTACTGACCATCTACACCATTCATGTATTAAAGCAAGCACTAGTTTAGATATTTTTAAGAACAACTTGGACACTTATTATGGGAATGACTGTTTTGGTATGTTGGCAGGTTAGAAGGGCATCATTGTCTGTGCCTGAAATATTTGTAGATTTGGATCAACAGCATATTATACAAATTTTAAATGAAACTTCAATATATTTACAAAGACAGCCTGTCTTCCCTGGTTGGGTATAGTACGTGTAGATTTATATGCTCATGTGAAGACACCACAAATATCAAACTGTAGAACCAAAAGAAGGAGCACAGCAACTGAAGAGGCACATCTTTAATGAAATAAAATAAAACAAGGTTAAGCACTTTCTTCCCTCAATGCAAGGACTTCGTCAGAACTATATTCAAAAAACAACCTAGCCCTAAATAATACATCCATTATATTTTGACCAGAATGTGGCACAAAAGGTGGGGAAGGTACCCAAAATAGTGTTCAGGAACGTTTTAGAAACAAGTAGTAAGTTGAGTGAAGTGTATGGTAATAGGTTGAAGGGCAATTTTAAGTGTGGGATGTGTATGTACTGTCCTTATATTTTGGAAACTGGCGATAGTTTTAATTTTAATGGTAGAGACATTTTTATAAAGGGACATTTTAATTGCTGTAGTCAAAATGTGATCTACATGGCTAAGTGCCAAAAATGTCCTAATTTTTATATAGGAAAAACAAGTGGGTTTTATAAGAATAGAATTGGTGAGCATATATTGGTCATTAAAAATGGTAAAATGACTAATGCCTTGAGTAGGCATATAAAGGAATATAAAGACCATGGTTTTAAGTTCTTGGTGATACAGCAATTAATGAAAGATTTGCAAGGGAAATGGTTAGATGTACATCTTGATATATGTGAGTTGAAATGGCAATTATATTTAAATGCAACTCAGTATCCAGGTATTAATGAGACTGTAAGCATTTCAAGTGCTTTAAAATTAAAAAAATATTTTAGGATAGAATTTTTAGTTAGTAATGTGTATGTTATTGGTTATTTATTATAATTGTATTATTCAGTCTATTAATTAATTAGTGTAATTGGATGTATTATTTAGGGCTGGGTTGGTTTTTGAATATTGTTCTGAGGAAGTCCCTGCATTGAGAGAGGAAAGCTCTTAACCTTGTTTTATTTTATTTCATTAAAGTTATGTCTCTTCAGTTGCTGTGTTACTTTTGGTTATATGCTCTTGCAACTTTACTCATAGACACATTCACTTCAGACATAATTGAACAAATAGATGTGAACAGTTATATGGATATACACAGCACAAACACACATGTGCATCTGCACATACACAGTTTTATTGTGTACCTGACATAAGGATGACCTCATGCTGATTCACAGACTTCTTCTTTCGGCTTTTTCCCGATTAGGGGTCGCCACAGCGGATCACCTGTCCGCTCATAATTGACAGTGGAGTTTTACGGTGTCGAGTTGCCAGCCCGGCACCCAACCTTCCACAGAAGGCAGACACATGCACACACTCACACCTAGGGCCAATTTAGAGTGTCCAATCCACCTACAGCATGTCTTTGGGATGTGGGAGGAAACCCACGCGACCACAGGGAGGACATGCAGACTCCCCACAGAAGGCACCCCAGCCGAGAATTGAACCGGAGAACGTCTTGCTGTGAGGCGGCAATGCTAACCGGTGCACCACCGTGGCTGCCTGCAAATTTCAAAACCACAAAGTCACAAAATGACCCATGTTCCTGAGCCCAGTCATGAAACAGTGAAACGTAATAGTTTATTGTGTCTAGTTATAGTTATAGTAATAGATTTGCATTTCTATACTAAACTATGTAAAACCTGTTGAAGAGGTGGTTTCACAGGCATACATTGAGTTATATATTAAAAACCAAGTATAATTGTTGGAATTTTGACTAATATGCAAGTTGGAGGTGCTATAACATTATTTATAAATTCAAACTCATATAAGGAAACTGAATCTTACAGTTCAGTAGCTTTTCTGCCTTGCATAATAAAAATGTGAAGACTTTTCTATAATTTAGATGCCTTTGCTATATATAGTATAATAAAAACAAATGAAGCAAATACAAGACTACATGTTATAATAATCAAGAAAATGTCAGTTCGCAATTTGAAAAGTAAACTTATCATTTACCTTTCAGCTATACAAATGCATTATACCGAAATGAATAATGTTTCAGATCTTGTAACCACAAACTTAAACTTTTTCATATTTATATAATGAAGGACATAAAGAGTGGACACAAATACAGAGGAGCATATATTTGCAGAGTGGTTCGTTCTCCACACAATGCATCTTGTAAATATCAATTCCAAGGTCATACTGCCTGGAGAATACTTGTTTTGTAAAAATATATTTATATATGTGTATATATATATATATATATATTATTTTTTCTTTGAGGTAATACAGCCCTGGAGTTAATATATTTAGTTAGGAGGTGTAGAGGCTTAGTGGTGGAGGAATCTTAATATATGTGCTTGTGACATAATTGTTTTGTAATTATGAATTTCATATTAGTGACCAATGTACTTCTGTTAGGTACTCATTTTACCGTAAGGAGCTTGATCTGCTTCTTTTTGTCTTTAACTTGGTTTTAGTAATCAGTGTAAACTGATGCTCAAAATATGAGTAAAAATTCCAGGTATTTATGGACCAGCATTTAATCAGTTTATCTTTGCATGCTGATTGATATAAATCATCACCTTCTATGACAGCTTGATATAAATATAGATGCCTGTATGTTTATTACTTGTCTGTCTGTCTCTCTGTGGACATGCTCATGAGTTAGGAGTGAATTGCAAGCTTCAATGTCCTCTGCTTGTTAAATGGTTGGTAAAGAGAAAGTAACTGTAAGTAAGCATTGTTGGAGAATTAAAAAAAAAACTGAATTTACAGTAAACAGAATTTCACTTGTTGTCAACTTATAAGTCAACTGTTTAGAATCCAGAGAATATGTAATTGTAGTATAATCCAAAATAACAGCAGGATGTAGTGCATTATTCATCACTGATAATGCTGGTAACATGTCACTTTTGTAAATGACATGATCTAAGCAAAATTGAAGTTTTGATTGTATTAACCTTTTTTCTCGTGATTAGTGAGGTAGTGTTACTTTTTGTATTGTCAACATGCAAACTGTATGAGGGCAAACAGTTTTCTGTGTCTTATCTAATTAGCAAGGCAAGTTTTGTAAGCTTAGTAAAAGTAAATGCATCACTGACTTTGTATGCTTGGAATACGAAATGCAGCTACATGCTTTGAGCAATGTTAACTATGCAGAGGTTTAGCTGTAGTCACAAATGAAATTACAAGTGCAAATAGTCACAAATGAAGTTAAAAGTGCAAATAGTCACAAATGAAATTAAAGGTGCAAATCACATGAGATCTGAAAACATATCTTTCATTTTATTTCGGTATATAAAAGAGAACAGTTTTCAGCCCTTCAGTGCAGTAATCAGAGACAAAGCCTAAAGTAATGAGAGACAAAAGCCACATATTTTACATGTTGCTCATATACTTGCAAAGTTGTTAGAACAAGTTATAATTAGTATATATGCACTGAAGGACCTTACGTCAGAAACTCAAATGCCTGTCATTATTTACTTGCTATAATCATCAAAGTTTTACAAGAAAATTGTAGATTTTACAAGGAGCAGATAGATGAGAGCTATGAAGATTATATTGTGCCAGTTCACTGCAATTAATTTCATTTTCCCATTTAGAAGGCTAGCAGCAACAGGAAGTGGTACCTAATACATGTATTTTACGGGGTTTATGGGTATCCATTCTCTGTACTTTTATGTTTGCCACTTTAATTACTTTCTTTGATTTATGACTGCATTATGTGGCATTATTATGTTTATTGAATTGTTATATAACAATTGCTAGAATTACTTTAACAACTTGAAAATATATAGCTGTTAGCCACTAAAAAATCATTCTGTTCAAAATTTTAATCTACTTGAAATAGTTCAGGAATTTATATTACATTGTTTTGTTTAAATCTCTCCCATTTGCAGTTCTGATAATAAGCCTTATGAGGGTTGTATAATAGGTTCATATGTTCATAGGTGTGTACTAGGCTAATAGCCCTGGAGCCTTTATGAGCCTAGCCCATAGAAGTGCCCTGGCATGATAATGCTTTGACAAACACTGTAACTTAGGTTATTGTCATGATCAACTTTATTTATTTATTAGCAAGTGTGGACATAGATATAGATATATATATATATATATATATATATATATGGGTCTACTTGAAAACACCGACACGCCAAAACACCGACGACGAGAACACCGAGACCAGAAAATCGACAACTGAGATGACCAACAGTTTAAAAGCCTGCCGCTGAAAACACAGACATGTTAAGGTAAGTGTGCGATAGTGACAGACTTTAGGGTTAGGGGCGGGTTAAGTGAGTTAGGGTTAGGGTGCAGGTAAGGTAAGTGTGCGATAGTGACAGACTTTAGGGTTGGGGCGGGTTAAGTGAGTTAGGGTTAGGGCACGGGTTAGGTGAGTGTGCGATAGTGACGGACCTTAGGGTTAGGGTTTGGGTTAAGGTTAGTGCATAGATAGTTGTATATGTAAGGTTTAGTGTAGGTTTGTAAGGTTTTTGGTGTGCTTGTGTTGTGTGTGTGTTTTTTGGAAAAGGTATTTGTTTTGTTTTGTTGATTGTCATGACTGTGGTTTGTCGTGTATGTGAAGTTCCGTGCTTTTAAACTGTCAGTCATCTCAGTTGTCGATCTTCCGGTCATGGTGTTCTCGTCATTGGTGTTTTGGCGTGTCTGTGTTTTCAAGTAGACCCATATATAAGGTATACATTCATTTGTTCATACGGAGGTTGTATGATTTGCTAAAGTGCAAAAGTACAACCTCCAGATCTCCGAAATTTCAAAAAAAAAAGGTGTGACTTTCAAATGAGCGAATGCACATTGGCATTCGCTCATTTGAAGTTGACATGTTGGGTGCAGATCACACTATAGCAGGGATTGGGAAATGAATCCTTTCCCTCACTGTTGTGCGATCTCGGAGTTTGTATATTAAAGTAGGGGGGTGTGGGGGTTGCAGTCCCCCACATGCTGGGTGCAGGGGGGCTTGCCCCCCCTGCATAATGCTGTATGTAACTTTTTCGATTTCAGAAATGGTTGAATCTTGTTATCGAGATTGCCATTTTCGAAATCCTGGTATGTTCGGAGTGTTGTGATTCGACATTTAAAGTTGCACAACTGTACAACTGCCGAAATGTGTTCCGGACAAATGAATGTATACCATGTATATATAGAGAGATATATGTATTTGTCTACTTCTATTAGATGTGTTCCTTTTTTTTTGGTGGGGGTAAGGATTGATTTAATATGGGCACAGTGACTGCTCTAGTTCACATATTTGAATATTAATGAAACTGTGTTGTATAATTATTTATTTGCATTGGTAAACCAGATTTGTCTAACTTGCCAAAATTCCCATTTCAGTGGAGGCCCAGAAAGAAAAGCTTCAATTATATAAGTTATAGTAAGAAGTTGCACTCAACATAGTAGAAAATATTAGCACAGGTAAAGGCATGTTTCACATAATTATGCATGATAAACTATAGCACATTAGAAGTAGCTGTTTTACAAGAGTAAAACAATGTTCTATGCCTTGGTAATGTACAGTTGTATTTGTTGAAGTTTATAGCTATTAGTTGCAGTCAACACAGATGATTGTGATCATGGGTCCAATTATAACCAACTTATGTGTTTGAGAGATGGATGACAAGAAATACACATTACAAACAGAGGGAAGTGAAGCCTAAGGAGTGAATCTTGACAGCTTTGTCAAAAGCACATTACCGCCTGGTTGATAGATCTCACCAAGGCTTTCGACACCATTCCCCACTCTGGAATTATAGATAAGCTCTCTAAACTAGGTATAAATCCCTATGTCACAAGATGGGTTGCCAACTGGCTCACGGACAGAACCCACACTGTGAAAGTAGCGGATTCCAAATCCGACATTAGACCATTGACAAGTGGAGTACCACAGGGTTCAGTCCTGGGTCCTCTCCTGTTTAGTATCTACTTCTCTGAAGTGCAGGCCAACACAGAAGGTCTTTGGCTAACAAAGTTTGCAGATGACTGCAAACTAGGAGCCATAATCAAAACTCCTAATGATGTGGACAAACTACAAAAGGGCCTCACTGAGACAGATACCTGGTGTCAAAGCCATGGCCTGAAGCTCAATGCCAAAAAGTGTATTGTCATCCCCTTTGGTAAAAACTCTGTACCCATGAACTACCACATAGCTGGTAGTCTACTTAATGCCGAAAATGTGATGAGACCTTGGGACACAGGTGGACAGTAGTCTCTCCTTTGATAATCACATCGCCACAGTGGTCAGGAAATCCTTCTACATGGCTCATCTCATCACAAAGGATTCTCATCCAGAAAAAAAGAGGTCATTGTTCCCCTCTACTCATCACTCATTAGACCCATTATAGAGTACAACGCCCCTTTTGGTATGTACCTCACAAGACATCTAGAACAACTGGAAAGACCACAGAAATACCTCACAAAGAGAATTACTAGCCTCAAACAGATGCCCTATGCAGACCATCTCAAAAAACTACAGCTTTACTCCATCGCATATCGCCTACTCAGGGGCGATCTCTGCCTAACATACAAAGCTATGTCAAACCCAGAGCTGTTGGACATGCTCCGCTTAAAGAAATCCCAATCCCTCTGAGCTACACGCTCTAGGGACCTAAACCTTGTCACCACAATAAACAGAACATGCTGGAGGGATAGATTCCTGTCCCAGAGACTTCCCGTACTCTGGAACAGACTACCTATCTATGTCAAACAGAGCTCCTCATTAGCACTCTTCAGGAAAAATCTTGATAATTGGATGGAAAATGGGAAATTCTCCCCGGGGATCACTTCTGTGGCTCTGCTCGACAGGGGCACAGGAAAATAATTTTCTTGGGTGGCGAAAGCCAGGGTACATTTTTTGGCTAGGCTTGTATGGGCCCTAGGGCCAATAGCCTAGTACTTACCCATGAACCTATGAACCTAACAGACCTGATCATATTTCTTTGAAGTATACAGAGTTTTAGGTGCTGTAGTACACTAATGTGCTACTGGTTACAGGAAATGGCTGCAAAGGTAGAGAATTGATGTGGGGGTTGAGTATGGATTGCTTAAAGCTCACAAAATATGTGAAGCACAAGTTAATATGTTAATTGTGCAGTACTTGAAAGTTGATACCATATCACGTACACTCATACTGCTAGTTGGAGAGGAAGTGCTGTAATCCATGCTGTGCATTTTCAGAAGGTCTTTCCCTAGAATATTGGCTGTTTTTGGCTAGTTTCATCTTTGTATTGACCTGTGTTGCCAAAATAGTTCAGTGTTTATTCATGAAGTTTTCAGGAAATATTACTGCCTTAATCACCAATAAAACAATGTTGAACTGGGCTCTTACCCTCAAAGACAGAAACAGACCATCTTGAATATATGGTAAAAAACTAAATTTTTAATGTCATTTTTTATGCTTCCATATATATAAAAAATAAAAAGATCCCTTTTATACACATACACACACACACACACACACACACACATATATATATACCGCTTTTAGGTTCAAAGTCATGCTATTATGTATTTATTTAACATATGTATATATATATATATATATATATATATATATATATATATATATATATATATATATATATATATATATAAATATAATTCTCAAGAAAACTTTAAGCTGTACATTTGTTTTAAGCTGAATGTTTTGCAGAAGTTGTATTCTGTCAAGTTACTAAGACCATTCTCACCTAAATTTGAAATAAGAATCCCTCTGTACTGCTTCAAGATATTATTAAGAAAGTTTCAATACAAGAGTCCTTGATAATCCCACTTTCATTTTGTTTTACACAGCCTACTAGTTTTTAGGGAAACTTCCCAACACAGTTTCAAATGTGGGTATGCCTCCCAGAGCAGGTAAAATATATGTATTTTGCTGTAACATATAAAAAGCAACAGAAAATCTTATGTGTTGACTGAAAGTAATATAATTTTAGTTTGCATTTCATGCAGTTATACCAGTAAAAGGAATGAAATGAATAATGTGTCAGCTTAAAAAGTGCAAAATGTACATAATTGTTTATGAAATAAATGGCAAAAACAGTCTCTATAAGATTACTGGTGGTACCTAGCAATAAAAGACAATTTCTCTGTAACCTTAAGTAGTATTATAGCAAATTTCTCAGAGTAAAATATCATGACTTTCAATTGGAAATTAAGCTTAGCTGGTGCTTCCAGTTGTAAAGACACATAAATAGCATTCTGTTCTTGTAATATAGTTCACTGTACTTGGGTCTGTAAATAAGAGAGAGGGGTCAAAACTCAGTGATAAAAGTTTTCTGTATTCGAGAGAATTTAATAGTATTTTACTTGCTGTGTGTTGACAAACCAATAAAGAAATATTTTAGCCCATTATTGTACTCAGTATTCTGAGAAGAAATTCACTACAGCACTCAAAATGAAAATTGAGTATAATACAAAATGTCAAATTTATTATAAAGACGTGTATAATAAAGCCTCAGGGGTTTGTCTTTGAAAAGTTGTATGCCTATCCCCTTTGAGATTTCTTTATGAAACTTTCAGGTAGTAGCAATAGGATGTACAGCTACAAAATAAACTTAAGACTTTAGTTCTAGCCTAAGAGATTTCAGTACAGCATACCTCTGGATTTGACCCCACAGGTTTAGCTTCATGAAAGCATGGTTTTGTTGCCATGACATATTACAATATAAACATACACCTTTTGGTGAATATGAAAATGAATTGTTTCTAATATATTGAGAACTTAACGAAGACATATTTTGGGTCATTATTGTAATTGGTGTACTGATCATGAGTTCATCACTGCACCAAAAATGAAAACTGGGTATAATGCAAAATGTCAGACTATGACCGTTAAGGTATATGAACTATAATACTGAGGCCTGTCTTTCAGAGGTTATATTTCAGTCCCCCTTTGAGAATCATTGTAAAATATTCAGATAATGGCAAATGGATTCTCAGCTATAAAACATACATATTAATGCAATTCCAGTCTCATAGCTTCCAGTGTAACACATCTCTAAATTTGACCCCAGGGGTTTAGCCACTTGAAAGGATGACACTGCAGTCATGATATATTGCAGTTAAAAATAAAATTTTCTGGTGAAATATACAGGACTTTTACTCTATTTTGACAAATTGACAAAGAAGCATTTTGTGTCATTATTGTACTTGGCATACTATGCAGAAGTTCACAGAAGCACCCAAAAATAAAGACTGAGCATAACGCAAAATTTCAGAAGATAATAGTAAATCCACATTTATTTCTTTATTTATTTAGCCATTGTTGGCCAGCTTAGTCCCACTAGGCAAGTGGCCTCTTTTTGGGGGAGACCCAAAGTGGTGTTTATATTGTTAGGGGAAATTTGGCCTGGGTATAAGGTAACTTCCATACTCTTTTTTAACAGGTGCCATGGGATTGTTTACAGTCACCTGAGGTATAACAAACTCAAGCTAATGGAATTGCTGTTCAATGTGTCATCCAAAGAATGGCACACTCAGAAGGACAGCATCCCACCCACCCTTTATGTTGCACTGCTGCATCAGCAATCTATCTACCTGGTGTGGGCATAAAACCCACAGGTTTCTGCACCATTGTTCTACTGTATTCGGCATTCATCAGACCTATCATTTAATACAGAGCCCCCTTTGGTATATACCTAATGAGGCATATCAAATAATTGGAACAGCCACAGAGGTTTCTTTCTCACTAAAAGAATACAAGATGTAAGTAATATGTCCTCTCATACCTCTCAACCTCTTGGAGCAAGAAATCTGGGCAAAGCCATCAATAATGCAGGGACAAATGCCCAAAAATAGGGACACTTTTGAAATATTGCTCTTAGAAACTTAGAAAATTGATAGAATAACAGGTTTCTTACTATCATGGATTTTCTGAAGGGTATGAAGTCTGAAACTCAGATGTCTGTCATTATTTTTTTACTTCAACTCTCAATGATTTGCCAGAAAACCTCAATTTTATGAGAAATTGACCCAAAATATGAGGCAGAAATCTGGACATTCTGTGAAACTCTGTACACTTCAGAGGTATGTGTTCTATGCAGATTGCCTCAAAGCCCTGCCCCTGTATTCTGTCTCCTACAGGCTGTTGAGGGGAGATCTATGCCTAGCATACAAAGCATTGTCAGACCCCGCTCTGATAGACCTCTTTCTTGTCTGCAAAACAAACAGCACCAGAATCACTCATTCTAAATACTTAAACATTGCCTGTGATATAAATAGGACCTGCTGGAGAGAGAGAGAGAGAGAGAGAGAGACGTATGTATCCTAGGGATTAACACTTCTCTGAAACAGGCTTCCCATCCACATGAAGCAGAATTCCTCCCTAACCCAATTCAAGTGTAACTTGAACAACTGGATAGGAAACAGGAAATTCATCCCTGTTTGGCACCTGTGTCTCTAATGGACACAGACAGCATGTAAATGGTTCATCTACCAGACCCCTGCTTGTAAAATTTTCATCTCCCAAGCCCCTGCTTACACTTGTCAAAGGGACCAGAACTTGTCAGAGATTTGGGATCCATTACTCAGCTTAAAAAGCCTTTGTAGTCATTAGCCTAGTAAACACCTGTGAACCAAAGGTGAGTGTGCTACCTGTTGCCCACTGACACATGGACTAATACTACTGAAGTTTGTCTTTCAAAATGCTATATTAGTATCAACCTTTGATATTTCCTTATGAAATGTTCAGGTAATAATAAGAAGGCATTCAGCAGCAAAACATACATATATAAGACTGCAGTTCTAACTACAGAGTTTCCAGTGTGGCATACCTTTGAATTTAGTAAAACCAATAGTGCTGACCCAGGAAGCCAACACAACTCATAAACAAAAAGCTTCCAGGTGTGGTTAAATCCAAGGCACGCACTATGACCATAAAAACAAGAATACTTTACTGAAAGTTAAGCGCTTTCATCCCTCTTACATAAGAGACTTCTTCAGAACACAAAATCTAAACAGCCCAGTGCTTATAAGGAAAAGATGACAGGGAACGAATGGTTAATAGTGGGTCATGTGATTAATCAGTTGTACTTATAAGCATTGGGCTGTTTAGATTTTTTGTTCTGAAGAAGACCCTTATGTAATAGGGATGAAAGCGCCTAACTTTCAATAAAGTATTCTTGTTTTTATGGTCGTAGTGCATATCTTGGATTTAACCACACCTGGAAGTTTTTTGTTTATACCTTTAAATTTAACTCTACAGCTTTAAGCCTCTCAAAATCATTGCATGATAGCAGTGGGATGTTGTAACTAAAAAAGTATTTTTTAATATATAGAATATTTACTTCTGATATTGAAAACATAGTACTCATTTATTATGGTCCTTAGTTTTACTCAGCATTTTGTGCAGAGTTCCAGTAATCATAATGCTAGACTGTAATAACAAAAGCAAGTGAAGTGCTGGATTTAAAACTGTATATGAGATTGGATTCCCAGTGGATTGTCAAAGTGCCTTCTTTTTGAATATACATTGGTCAAAGTAAACTTATTGAAGGAGGTGCAGTTCAAAAGAGGGAAGGGAGTGATAGTATTTATGTGACACCGCTAAATACCAGAGATGAGGAAAGTTTCTCTTTTCTCCAGTATTGTGCAATGTCAGAGTTGGTATATTTCAGTTAGTGGAAGGTGGACCTTAACACCTTCTGAAAATCGCTTGCATTTTTTGAAGTGTCTTACTGTGATAATTCTGTTCTTTGATATATTTTATATTGACGGATAGAATTTAAAGTAAGTGTATATTGATAACTTACATTAAACTCAAGAGGCTATGTGTCAGTTCCCTGAAGTCAATTCACAATAAAAAGTTCAGAGACTTCTAATAAGAAACTTAGGAGAAAAACTCATACATAGTATCCACATGGAGTGTGACCCATCTGAGAATGTACTACCTTTGACTGTGAAGAATTTTTGTATTCGCCATGTTGCTGTTTGACAGATACTGCCCCCAACAAACGCTATCAATAATCATTCAGAAATTATCCTGAAACTGCCCTCTTGCTTTCAGACATCACCTGCCCATAACATGATACCTATATTATGTAGTCTTTTAATGTCTCATTTAGAAGAACATGGAAAAAATATCTACATTCTAAGCACATCTCTGATGTTTGGTTATTAGGAAAGTGAAAGAAACACTGAGCACAGTAGTTTATTTCAATCTGTTGCACCCCATCCCCCACAATCCAGCCATGTCAATCATTGTTTTACATGAGTCATGTAAATACCCTCTGCTTTCTTACAGGGTCTGCCCGCACACAAAAAAGACAATCACTTCTGCCAATCACCTTTCATGTACAATTACCAAAAGTGGTGATATAACAGCAACAGATGTGTATTCTGACTTGTTGTTTTAGAGCACTTCCCGACATCAGTTGTCACAAAAAATAAATAAATACAAATACATCATACTTTAGGTATTGTATACTGCTGCTACTGCCCACAGATCTGTCTGGTTTCCTACCAGAAAAAGTTGTGAAAAAAAAAAACAGTGGCAGCAAATATTTTTTTACTTGGAGCTTTTAGACATTATGCTCTCTCTGCACCCTCACCCTTAATACACCACATCAATGATCACCTTATTGTAATCATCATAACTGTCCTTTACATTCATCCACTGACTAACCCCCTCCCCCATTGTAGATGACTACTTATGGCAAACATATTTGATCCCAAAAAGTGATAAAAGGTAACCACAATAAAGTTGCTGATGCAGGATTGAAATACCTGCAGTTGGCTGCCCTCTATATCATTTATGGCAAATAAAATACAAATGTATATGCTGCTGTAGGCAGTGTGTACCATTAGCACTGCCCCCAGTTCTGTCTGGTTTCCTGTCAAAAAGTGCAATAAAGGTATACCTAAAAGGAAAAAAATATCTCTAAGATCTTTCATCTGCACTTCTTGGTAGTCTCTAGTCATATGGCTAGAGATTGTTGATAGTCACATAACAGTAAACTGGAGGTAAAACATTGTGATCGTCTGCCAAGAGCAACTAATCACAACTGTATAGTCTCCATAGTAATAGGCTATGATTTGGCTACCCATGTCTTATTACTGTATTTGTGTTATAGAAATGAGAAGTCATGCTATAATAACTAGCTTGACTTCTGACTCCTAGGTTAAATTTCCCATTGATTTTAATGGGAAGCTGTGGGGTAAATACTCGACTAGTACAGTTGCTGTAATAGCCAAATAATTACCTCACAGATGTGCTGAAAAGGAGATAGTTTTCTTTTTCGTTATCATGCCAATTTTAAAATAAGAAAATAAAAAAAGATGTATTAAAATAGAATAAATTTGTCATCCACACCATTAGATTAACCCATGCAGGTCCATGCTTACTCGTAACCTCTAGTTAAGGGGGTAATACAGGCTTGAAGATCTTTTGAGCAGCAATGCTTTGTAAAGCCAAGATGATATTATTTCATAGTTTCGAGTCTGTGGGAAAGTAACCTGCATCACTTTGCTTATTGTGGAATAGTGTATAGGGTGTTAAGGAGTTTGTCAGTGAACCTGTTATGATGACAGTAGGAGTGATAGTGGACTGGTAATTATAGAGGCTGGCACTTGATGGGGTGGCTGAGAACTGACTGGGTAGTGATTAGCATCCATATTGCTAATTTGGTAGGTAATTCTAGTTATATGTTTGATTTGAGGGAGACAAAATTGTATGATGTCTGAGAGTGACCACTAAAGCAAGACACACAGTGATAGATTTGTTCTGGTCTTAGTGTGAGAGAGTCAAAGAAATTATCAAAAAGAGAAGAGCAGTGGAAAAGGTTGGATGATAAGGAGGCTATGGTGATGGATAGTTCTGTTTTTGGCTAGAGTAAATAAAGGGATAAATATGAAGAACCCAGCTTGCACTTTTTTTTTCTTTTTTGGCCTTGTAGATGTGAATTTAGAATTTTTGGTTAGGGCCAGAAGTCTCCCAAAATAGTTTAAGGGATGACACACTTTCAAGTGTGTTTGTTATTGTCCAGTATTAATAGGCTAGGGTTTTATCTGGTTTATTTTATTAAAGATGGAATAAAATTATCTCAGTTTTCTTTTTATTCTGTTTGAGCTTGGAGGTACTTAGCCAAGAATGAACATTGTTAAAGAAGTTTCAAGGGATGTGTTTATTGTATGTTTAGTGTGATATCAATTATGTGGCGGTGTCATCAGCATATTGTAATTTTTTTTCTACAGGGTGAAACACCTATGACATGTTGTTAAAAGAAACTGAATAACAAAGGTCTGAAAACTGACCCCTGAAGGGCACTTGAGTGGATTGACTCTGGAGCTCTGATATGTTATTGTCCTGTTTGATTGGCTGTTTTATTCCTATTTAGCTGATGAACCATGCTGTGGGGGTAGGTAAAATTAGCTAAAGCAAGCAATCGTGGTAGTATGATCCACAGTGTCCGTTGCTATTTAGCTGTTTTCAAATAGCGATAACATTAAGAATAACATTAAGAATAACATTTGTTGATGTGCTGATGTGCTACTTTCTTGATTATTTCTAACAGCGGCAGTAGTGCAGTTGGTGCATATTGGTAGTGGACACTGGAATGGCCACTTTTATGGGGTAGGGTAATGGTGGCAGCTTTCCATGTGATGGGTACATAGTTTTCTCTCATAGAACAATTTATCAGAACTGATACTCGGTAGCTAATAGTTGCAGCTATTATTTGCAGATAATTAGGAGGTTTTAGGGTTGATGAGGTGCAAGGTTCTTTGGAGTTTGTTGTTGTGCTCAAGGAATTAGCATGAGGGAAGGAGGTGCGCTATGATGGGGTGTGGGCTGGTAGAGCAAGTTGTTGTGGGATGATGGTTAGAATTTTGAACAAGATTGTGAAGCATCTTTGGGGGTTTGGACAAATTTTTGTGAAGTGGGTTAGGAATTTTATTTTGATGGAAGCTGGAGTTTCATCAGGCAATGAGCATGGCATCTAGGGATTTATCTGTTTTAATGGAGCATTTAATGAATTCCAGAACTGCTAAAATTATTTTTAGAGTGTCCTTGTTTGGTATTGAAATTCTGTTTTCTGAGGTGAATGATTTGAAGTTTTGCAGAGTTATGTAATTATCTGTATATGGATTCTTCATTAACACAGTTTATGATTTTGTATTTTGTCGATGAGGTATCACATTCATTCAGTAGGGTTTGTATGTTTTGTGGTGTTGAATGGTGCTGGTGAGTTTTTCACTCTTTTTGTATGGCTTTGATCCAAAACAGTGGGTATTCGAAGAAAAATGTTATTGAAGAACGGGAAGGGGGGAGATGCCATACCCTGAATGTGACTAGAACTGGATCCATGTCATATCACTGAAAACTCATAACAGAGAAAACTAATAACACTCAAAACATTCTCCAAAAGAAATATATCATAAAAACTTGTTTTTGCAGGGGGACAAGACCCCCCCAGCACCCTGCCCCCACACCCTTTACTTATATTGACTAACTCCATGAATGCACAACCGTGGAGAAAATAAAAAAACACCACACACAGTGAGTCAGTGCTTAGGAGCAAATATGGATATCTACAGATTTGGGGATACAATATGATAATGACCATCTCAATTCACACATAGTGTGCTAGACTCAATTCCCTAATAACTCCGATGATAAGAAATGACACCATCTCATACATTCTACACACTTCTATACCAGTCTACACTTTTCAGCATTATGAGTTTTCAGTGTTACGCCAGGGACCCCTAGAAAAACTTCATCACAGCAGCTTGTATTACAGTGCTGATCATACCTATAAGTGGTAATTATGTGTACTCCTTTATGGCATGTTAAGATGGTTAAAGGTTCACTGAATGAGTTTACCAGTATATTGGCATTAAAGAATTGTCTAGGTGTAATACTAGTGTTCAGATAAATAAAAAAGAGTATTTTTTCTCACACAATTAAAAGCAGAATGTCTGAGCAACTAAATGGGGGGGGGGGTCATTTTATACTTGTTGGTCAGGAATAATATTCTAGGAAATGCTCTTGAACAAATGTTCTTTTATAAATCATGGCAATTTGTTGCCTGATATTTCTCAGACATGGCACTTTAGAGTGAAAGTAATGAAGCTAATCGTTCCCATTATTATAATACTGTAGTCAGTGAATCCAGTTACAAGCAATAACAGGACAGTCATGAGTTATGGATGCTGCTACATGTAAAGTTACGTGTGTGTGTGTGTGTGTGTGTGTGTGTGTGTGTGTGTGTGTGTGTGTGTGTGTGTGTTTCTCTCTCATTCTTGCCTTTATTCCTTACACCAGAAGAGTAAATGGCATTAAAAATAGAGCTCATGTTTCAAGGCAATAATGCATTTACCTTCTCCAGAGCAAAATGTGTAGAGCGCTTGTTTCTAGGATGCTTTTCCTTTCCTCCTAATTACCCACCCAACCTTTCTGTTCTTTTTTCTCTGCCTTTGTTTGCTTTTCTCTTTCTTTGTTAATCTCTGTCTTGACACCTGTACAACCAGCACACTCCCACTCCAGGAATGCAACAGTTAGACAAAAAGAGCCCACGCCTGTATTGCACTGATAATTTTGCTATTTTTTCTCAGAATGTAATATAACATAACATAGTATTATACAACATAGCATCACATGTAACGTATCGTAACATATGGCATAACACAATGGCAAAAAGAGACAGCTTGACTGTGCAGTCTGCTTGTTCTTTATGTAGCTACCTTGAAGCTGTTGCCTATGTACAGTCAATAATGCCCTACCCTTTTCAGCTGTACTGCACTTTCTTGATAGCTTTTCTTATTTACAGCCCAAATCAGGCAACTTGATAAAAGACTTCTTCCATCCATGTATATATGTTAAGCACCTCTGTTTCATTAAGCATTTCCTTTTATTTATTTATTTACTTTTTTGTTTTGTTTTGTTTAAACAGTTTGCTAACCAGGTGGTCCAAATGAAACACTGGTTTCTACTATTTATTTATTTACTTTTTTATTATTTTTGTATGTTGTATTTCTTAATGAAGACTACTGTTCCACATGGATCATACCTATCAACCTCTTATAGCAAGAAATCTGGATAAAGCCATGAATAAAAGTGGGACAAAGGACCAAAAATATGGACAATTTTTAAATATTGCTCTTAACAAATTTAGAAAGTTAATTGAATAATAGGTATTGCATTAGCTTGAATTTTCTGAAGTGTATGAAGTCTGAAACTTAAATGTCTGTCATTATTTTCTAACTTCAGTCTTTAATGATTTGCCAATAATTTGCCAGAAAACCACAATTTTATGAAAAAACAGACCAAAAATATAAGGCAAAAATCTGGACATTTTATGAAAATCTGCACAGTTAAGAGGTATGGATTTGTTTCAGACTCTGCACAGCACTTGCTAAAGAGTCACAAATAAGAAAATTGAGACTCTCCCATCTTATTTAATCTGTATTTAGAGCCCTTATTTTTACACCTTAAGCAAAATGTCTTTTATAATTCTCCAGTACTTTATGGGATAAAGGTTAGGATGGCTGCCTTCGCAGATGATTTAAATATATATTGTACCACACCTGTTTCCGATACTGAAAAAATATTAGCTGCAATAGAAATCTTTGAAAGAATTTCCAACTACAAGCTAAATTTTAAAAAATCTAAAATATTCCCATTAAAGACACCCACACCCTTTTCAATGCTACCTTTGATAGGACAAGTAATGACGGAAGAAAGGATAAAATATCTGGGGATTGCATTCTCAACTGAAAATAGAGATTTCTTTATAAACAATGTAAAGTCAACTGCAGATCAAATAACTTTAGATCTAGAAAGATGGAGTAAGTTGAAGTTACCAATGATGGCAAGAGCAGCAATTATAAAAATGAATGTTCTTCCCAGAATGTTATATATTTTTAGAGCTGCACAACTCAGAATTACGAAAACATTCTTTAAACAGCTTCATATAGGATTGGGGAGATTTCTTTGGGAACCCAGGAAGACGAGAATATCATATGAAAAATTGATGGCTCCAAAAATAAGGGGGGGGGGCTGCAGCTACCGGATTTTGAAATTTACTATTTAGTGATTCAGGCTAACAGGATTTTAAGGACGTCTTACTTCGACAGTGATAGTAGAAAATGGACACCCAAATGGGTGCTCCTAACTTATAAGCATATAAGTGGAGTAGGAGTCAATGTTAAAGCATTACCCTTTTTGAATAATCGAACACTGAGTAAATATAAGTTAATGGAGCACATCAAGAGCTATGTAACGGCAATTCAAACTCTTTTTGCTTCCTTAAACTTACTAAAATATATGATGGTCTTCCAACCGTTTCATGGGAACCCAAACTTAACAATTGGCAGTCAACTGATAGATCTAAAGAAATTCCCCCTAATTAAGGATTTAACTGTACTCGATTTATATCCTTTTCTAGGAGTAGCAGTACATGATATTCTAAAAGAAATGAAACTTCCCATTTCCCATTTAATTATAGTAAGACAGCTAAAAGACTTGGTTATAAACTATTTTAATAACTTTGAAATGAAAGGAGGACTTAATCACTTCATCTGTGGGAAGCGCTGTTACAGGACAGAAAATACATAACCACAGCACATAAATTGATAAAAGAGAGGAAGTACAATAATTATATTCTTTTATCGAATTACTGGAAGGAGAAATTGATATTGTCAGATGACAGTAAGATATTGGAGGCATTTAGTTTAACATTAAAGTCCGTATCCCTTCAAAAACTGGTATTTACGCAGCTGATGATATTTAACAATGCCTACTATACTCGTCTCACTCTTCACAAATTTGATGCGAAGAATTTACCCAAATGCCCCACAATGCTTAGATCAGACAGCGGACTTGCTTCACATGTTCTGGAGCTGTAAGTGCATTTATAAATTGTGGAACTCACTAAAATTGCAGTTGCAAAAAATGGGCTACCAAAACTCAACACTCTCTTGGGAGTTTATGATTCTTCATATTCCCCCGGAGAATTTAGATAAATCAAAAAGGATTGTTGTTATGAATATTTGCTTATTAATGAAATTATATATAGCCACAAATTGGTTGAACCCAGCCCAGACATTGTGGGAAAATTTCAAATTGTTGGCAATAAAACACATTTTAGCCCATAAATTGTTAATTAGTGATCACAAGAAAAATATAAACAATATAAAAATATGGGAGCAAATTTTCAACATTGTGTTGGCTTAGAGGTTCCTATCCACTTTCTCTCGGGACCTATAGTACAGTGTAAAATCAATCTTAGATTAGACAGAGGATGTAGAGATAATACAGATTGTTGGCTTTGATTTGTTAATGTTTTTTTCTTTTGCTTGTTAGTGCTGTATCTATTGTCAATACATGAGGTTGACATATAATGTGAAGTTAACCAATGGAAGCATTTTGTATATACTGTACATAGTGTGTGAATTTGTAATATGGTTGTGAAAAACAATAAAAAATGATTATTGAAAAAAAAAAAAAAAGAAAAAGAAAAAAAAAAAAGAAAATTGAGACTAACTGCCAGACAGAGACAGGTCAGGTGCAACTCAAGTGTGACTAGTGACTTCCTGACTCCATTGACCTACCTTAGCAGGAGAAAAGTTGGCTGGTCTGAATTAACAGGGGGTTATAAGGTAAATAATTATTTGGGAGGATAATAGGCTGAATGGAGAAAGTCCCTACTTTCCTTCTTTAAAGATAAAAAATCCTATCTTGAGTCTCTAGCTAAACCTTTGTAGTGAGAGCTGACAGAATTCAGAGTAAGGTCTGTTTTTTTTTTTTTCTTTTCTTTTAATAATCTGTCAGTCTAGTATCTTAATCAGTATATTCTACTACCTATTGCATTAAGTTGCTACTTTTACTATGTCTATATTTCTAACTGGGATATTTGTTGCACACATGCTATGATGGTTTTGAGTTGCTGCTGGGTCTGAAAGTGAAGGCTTGAGCACCCTAAGGGCTACTTTTATTCTCTGGAAGAAATGCTAATCTGACATAAGATGACCCTAGCCAGAAATTAGAGACTGAAAGTAATGAAGCTAATCTTTCCCATTATTATAACACTGTAGTGAGTGAATCCAATTACAAACAGTAACAGGACAGTCATGAATTATGGATGCTGCTACATGTAAAGTTACGTGTGTGTGTGTTTGTGGGCTTTGTATTAGAATATTACCCCACCGTGATTTTCGCTCAGGAATGGGCGTGGCCTACATGACTGACAGGGCTGAGTGACAAGCCATGCAGATTATACAGTGTCATGGTGAATTTCAGTTGGGAATATTCACTTTCTGTTTTTAACATAGGCTTCATGGTTTTTATATTATCTTTAATTAGAGTTACTACAGCTTTTAGTATACGATATGTAAAACAGAGATTAACTGAACTTGTCCTTATTTTGTACATTTATAAGTGCACCGTTGAAAGCGCCGCATGTCCTGTGTGTCTGACTTGCTTTGTCACTTTGTACTTGACCACATACTTTGTTGCAGGGTAAGAAGTGAGTCTGAAGGGCAGTATGTACGCAGTATCCACAAGATCCCGTTTTGCAGTCCATACCCATACCCGTGCACTCCAACCTTTCTTTGGTATAATGTTGTGCAGGAATTGCTTTTGCAGGGGGGCAAGACCCCCTGCACCCCCCCCCCCCCACCTTTCTTTAAACATTTTTTTTCTGGAGATAAAACAAGCAGTATTCTGAGTCAGTGGGGCAATAAATAAATGCAGTAAAAAAGACCTCCCAGGAAGGTCGCCACCCGTACCACACACCTTTACAGAATAGGAATTTTAAGTCTGTGTAATAGATTTTATACATGCAGCATTTTATGTGTTCGCCCCCTCCCCTTTAAAGAATTGTAATTCTCAGTGTAATACTGTAATACTTTTGTATAAATGCAGCATGTTCTGTGTTTGTTGTAATAGGTAAAAATCTGTTTGGATTGGTATACCATTTGTAAGTACACGTTCTGCCAAATTATTTAGTCTAATGTAATATATCAAAGCTTTTGATCAATGGAAATTGGAAATCCTGGTACCAGCAAATAAGGGAGAAAAGGCTTTGTATCAAAATAATTACAATGTTTAGTATACTCATTTCTCTGAGGATGGTTTTTCCATGTTTATTGAAAGCAGTTTTCAAAATAAACGTCATACGCATAGTGCTGGGCGGGGTTTGGGTGGTCCCTACTACTGCGCATCTGGTGGGGTAATGTTCTAATACAAAACCTGTTTGTGTCTTCATAACCAAGTTTCTCTCTCATTCCTGCCTTTATTCCTTACACCAGAAGAGTAAATGGCATTAAAAATAGAGCTCATGTTTCAAGGCAATAATGCATTTACCTTCGCCAGATCAAAATGTGTAGAGCGCTTGTTTTTAGGATGCTTTTCCTTTCCTCCTAATTACCCACCTAACTTTTCCTTTCTTTTGTCTCTGCCTTTGCTTTTCTCTTTCTTTGTTAATCTCTGTCTTAACACCTGTACAACCAGCACACTCCCACTCCAGGAATGCAACAGTTAGACAAAAAGAGCCCACGCCTCTGTTGCACTGATAATTTTGCTATTTTTTTCCTCAAAGCATAACATAACATAATATTGCATAACATATAACATAACACAATGGCAGAAAGAGACAGCTTGAATGTCTAGTCTGCCTGTTCTTTATGCAGCAACCTTGAAGCTGCTGCCACCTATGTGCAGTCAATCGTGCCCTACCCTTTCCAGCTGTATTGCATTTTCTTGAAAGACTTTGCTTATTTACAGCCCACCACCAAATCAGGCAACTTGACAAAAAGCTACTTCCTTCCATGTATGTATGTTAAGCACGTCGGTTTCATTAAACTTTTCCTTTTATTTATTTATTTGGTCCAAGTTAAACACTGGTTTCTACTAGTTATTTACTTTTTTATTACTTTTGTATGTTTTATTTCTTAATGGAGACTATTGATCCACATGGAGCAGTTTCAGACAATGCACAGCACTTGCTAAAGAGTCACAACTAAGAAAACTGAGACTAAACTGCAAGACAGGTCAGGAGTAACTGAAGTAGAGCTGATAGAATTCAGAGTAAGGTCTGTTTTTTTCGTTTCTTTTTTTTTTTTTTCCTCTTAATAATTTTTCAGCCTGGTGACTTAACCACTATGTTCTACTGTCTATTGCCTTAATCTGTTACTTTTGCTATATTTCTGCCTGGGATATTTAATGGACAGATGCTAGGATGTGTTTGAGTTGCTACCAGGTCTGAAAGTGAAGGACTGAGCACCCTAAGGGCTACTTTTATTCTCTGGATGAAATACTAATCTGACACAAGATGACCCTAGCCAGAAATTAGAGGCCAGTGCATTAAGCATCTTCTGAAATCAAGAGGTGCCATGACAGATATCTGCATTATTATGTCATTATGGTGTTTCTTCTGCTTCCAGAAAAAGAGAAAGAACATTGTACATTTCTAGATCACCTGCATAAAGCTGTCAACAAACGGCCTCAGTGTATCCCAGAGCACACTTAGTCCATCTTCCAATGTGATAAATAGCAAAAGCCAAGAAGAACATATTCTAGAAAAAACAGAAGTGAATAGAAGTTGTGGTTTACATCACTGTTTCACCTTGCAGAAGAAAAGTTGACACATCTAAATCAGCATGGGGCTATAAGGTAAAGAATTACTTGTGTGGATAATAAACAAGAGGGGAGAAAATCCCTACTTTACTTCCTTGAAGATAAAAAAATCCTATTTCCAGTCTCTAGCTGTAACTTCGCTGTCTAAAGTTTGACTACAAATTAACAAATAAGAAAAGTACAGTATCATTATGTGTGTGTGTGTGTGTGTGTGTGTGTGTGTGTGTGTGTGTGTGTGTGTGTGTGTGTATTCAAGCCTTTACTTAAACTGTTCAATCCCAGCCTTTCCATAATATTTGTCCCTGATGCCTGAAGAACAACCACTGTGACTTCTTTGCACAAGGGTAGCCCCTCTACAGACCCAGATAATTATAGTCATGGAATTTATCATAGCAGAAGTCATTTATGCAGACATATGCAATTTTACTAATCCAGACCTGACAAAGTTTGGTGTTGTGAATGGCAGCTCCTGTTTCCTGAACCTAGTAAATGCCTTTGAAAAGGTTACAGAGGCTGTGGATAGTGGTCACTTTGTGCACACTGCTTATCTTGACCTGGCCGTGGCTTTTGAGATTATCACCCTTGCTGGTATTGGTGAAAAGGAGCAAACAATGTAAACCCCTATGATGTTTGCTGGAGTGCAAACTGGCTTTCTAACAGTTCCCAAGTAGTAAAAGTTGCTGATGCTTTCTCTGAATGTAAACTTGTGACTAATTGGGTAATGCAGGGATAAGTGCTGGGCCCTCTTCTGTTTGACATTATTTTGCAGACTTCCATCAAGCCAGTATTCATAAAGTTTGGTTGACCAAGTTCACTGATGGGTGCAAACTGGGCACTGTTATCCACTCAACTGTGATACAAAACTGCTCCAGAAAGGTTGGAAAATGCGCCTACCTGATGTACTAGAAACGTCTCAAGCTAAATGCAAAAACGTTCAACATAGTAGCATTCAGCAAAAAAGCGGTTCCCACTTCATATATTATAAGTGTACACCTCTTCAGACAAATGTGGTTATGAGGCCTGAGTATTTATGTGGAAATTTCTTTCTCATTCATTTATCATGTTTCCACTATAGTCAGAACATCTTTCAAATTGGGCCAATTAATTTCCAATGGAATATCTTCAAGATCCAAAGAAGTCATCCTACCACTGTACTCATCCCTTGTTATAGCCATCATTGAGCACAGTTCCTCCTTTGGTACATACAAATACAAACATATCATTTAACTGGAAAGGCCCCAATATTTTCTAACCAAAAAACTTAAATCTTTCAACCATCCCAAAAAATTAGCACAACTCTTCTTATATTCATTAGACTACCAGTTGCTCTGGTCATAGGTGTGTACTAGACTTACATCCACTCAGCCCTTTTTAAACCTAACCATGCATTCCAAATCTCTGATAAGTTCTGGTATCCTTGGTAGTATAACCAGGGGTTTGGAGATGAAACATTTACAAGCAGAGGCCTGTGAAATGAACCATTTGCAGGCTACTCATGTCCATTTGAGACCAAACCAGGGGTGAATTCCTGGTTCCTCATCCAGTTGTCCCAAGTTACCCTTGAATTGGTTTAGGGGGAACTCTGCATGTTTCGTACTTTTCAAGCCATGAAAGATCCAGTCCTAGTTAACTTCCTGTTTTTTCACAAAAGCAGTAACTCTACAAATACCCATACTAGGGCCCTAAATTTACACCAACAAATAAACAAGCTTCACTTGAGAGATGTGCTCTTATCCCAATGTAGTCCCAGCCTATGAACTAAGTTACCAATGCAGGTGAAATAAAATACTACTTTGTCTGCCTTTATAGGTAATCTTGACAATTGGATGGCTAGATGTAAATTTACATCAGGTTGTCATGTTCATCCCTGCTTGATTTGGGATGTGAGCACTGTTAAGTATTTGTTTAAAAGGTGTCAAGGACTTTTAAGTGTATCTACTTAAAGGAGTATATGACTAGGCCTGTTATGGTCCCCATGATTGTTTGTATTGTTCCTTTGATTGTCTGTGAGTGTGTGTGTTGGGGGAGAGTGAATGAGCTAAACTTATTATAACCACTTCATTGTTTTTTCATTTTATCGTAAATTTTAGTGTACATTTATGGGATACCCATGTAAATAGTAAGACCTATCATTATAGAAAACTTAATCCAAACTGCCATACAAACATACCTTATAGTAAAGTATCAGATCTATCTAAGTGTTCTGTAATTGGAAGCTCCATCTTCATTACCCCCAAAACTAGGACCTACAGGACTTACTTTGTCAACATTTTCCTACACTATTTGTTCCGTCCCTGTTTCTCATAATGCTGTGTACATAGCCGGCCTTAGGCATAGGCCAACTAGGCACCTGCCTAGGGCGCCACTCTAACAAGGGCAATTTTTCTGTGTTAATTTGGTGTAGGTAGACCAGGATGAGGGCACCGGGTGGTGTGGGGGGAGCCCTTTTGCCTAGGGCACCAGTTGACCTAAGGCTAGTCCTGGCTGTGTATAACTGTCATCATGACCCCTCTCCAGATCTCTTTTGCTGCATGTGTAGTTCGCTTTAGTGAGAGAAATGTCCCTAGGTTACCTGTTCTTTTCTCATCTGTGCTAAACATTAATTGTGTTGTTCTGCTGATCACATGTATTATAACTAGAATCCTAGCTATTCTTCTACACACAGTTTATAATATTTCAGGTTTTCAAAACCCGAAGAGTAAAACTCAGTGAGACAACAGATGAACAGCACGTCGACTAACTGTATCTGGGAACTCTGTAATTACACCTGTAATAGTCCAGTTTTGAGGACATTGTAATATTGTTATAGCACACAGGGGACTTCAGTTATTCACTAATACTGTGGATCAGACAAGTCTGGAAAGCACTATCCTGATACATTGTACATTATGTACCAGCTAGAACAGTGAATATCCAGGGCACTGCAGCTCCCTTGGTTCAATAGCTTGTATTACAAGAAATATTAAACTGCACATATTTCCAGTATGTGCAACTTATAAACAGCAAGACAGTTGTTTACAATTACAAGATTTCTAGTAACATTGTGTAAATAAGAAGTGCTAGGTTGACTACCAGGACATCATTGAAACAAACTACCTTCATGGTCCTTTCCAGGAAAGAGGTTTTCCCACTGTCTAGCATAGACTTTGATTCAGGTGTGGTGACACATTTCATTTGCAGAAAACATTTAGGTAGAATAGCAGCAGCCAGGTATGAATATTCATAAAATGTCTGTCCTCTGTCACAAGTACAGGTAGGAGTTCTGCATGGTGAACATGCAAGTTTCTCTGCTGTAGCCTCCACAGGTATGTCTGTTGTAGCAAACATAAGAATCTCTATGTTGCTCAAGGAAGCCTCCATCTCTAACTCTAATGGGATCCATTTGGAGCTGTACCTGTGGCTCTTTACATTGAATTTATCACCAGACATAAAACTTAATAGCACTGTATTTTTCTAAATATTGTTTTCAAATGTAACAGAAGCATGTGGATCTCAACCTACTTGATATAAGCATCTCTGCTATTGATAAACTTATCATTTAAGGAGCAATTTAGTAACTAAACAAGAACCATTACAGTCTTGTTACTACAGCCTTTACTTTTAATTTTTATCCATTCCTTCCAAGTCATGTTTGCCATGCAGTAAGATGAAGCATAAAGTGGGGAAGTAAGTGTGTGACAAATTCCACTCCTTTTCATAAAGTTGCAAATTTGACATTTGCAAACCAAGATCCTTTGTCAGATGTTTGCATTTTGGGACAACCGTGTATGATGAAACTGTCTCAGTTTGTTTGGTTCTCTAGCATAGAGGGATAAAGCCCTGATTGTGAACCAGATGACACAAGATCATAACTCAAGTGCACAGGAAGAGCCATGTGGGGGGAGTAATAGGAGTAAGAGGCAAGCTTGGTTTACCTGTACTAGGGGGAAGGAGAGGTGTGTCATGGCCTGGCAGTGCTTCAATCCAAGCATACAACTGGAAGAAAACTGTTGACTAAGGGATGCAGACTTTGAATCCAAAGTCGGTGATTATAGCTCTTTCAGAGGGTTTATTTGTTTGTGTGTGTGTGTGTGTGTGTGTGTGTGTGTGTGTGTGTGTGTGTGTGTGTGTGTGTGTGTGTGTGTGCACGCACATGAGTGTGTATGTGAGAACACACACAGGTGTGGGAGAGGATACTGCATTCTCTATGGTGATGTATTGCCTACATCAACACCAAGAGAGGGGTTAGGGTCATGGCAGGGGGAAAAATGTTTCCAGATTCTGTGTCTGAAATGTGGAATGATATAAACCACTGACAGGAGGGAGTGACTGCCAGCTGGAGCTAGACAGATAAGAATGTCTCTGTATCCTTGTGTGGGGGATAAGGCAGACACCTAGCATTTCGGACAGACCAGTCTTGGTCATAGAAGGCGTGATGATGTGAGGTGTCACCACCTGTGCCGGGGAGAATAGAGTAGTGCATGTGCAACATATGCCAGCATAGTTAGCTGGAGTTTTGTAAATAATGTTGTGTCATTTGACTGTCACACTGACTTGTACAGATGTAGAAGTTTTTGAAATTGTTCTATAATTTTCAAATGCTGCAACAGATCTTAGCAAAAGCTCTGAGTGTGTATTGTGCCAGAGTCAGGAGATCAAACATGATATCATTCTATAATCAGCACTGAGAGCATTCCTCACAGCAGTTTGCTTTGTTTTGTTTTCTTTGGAACCTAGTATAAAAATCTATGGCAGTTTTCACAGATGGTTCAGTTAGTTCAGGTTACTTTGAAGCTCATCACCTTGCCTTGTGGGAGTAAGCACCTCAGCATCTAATCTTGCCTAAGTTAGCTAGGGAAGAGTTTTTGTTTCACCCAACACTACAACCTGTGAGAGATACACTTATATAGCCAAACTGGAAGCAAAGCTCTCTTCACCCAAGACTGGACTAGACAGTCAAGGAGGAAGAAAAATTTGCACACCACACTCATCAAATCATCAAATAGTCCTCAAAACCTAACCACCAAAACCAACACCACCCAAAAAGCACGCAACAACACACAACACAACACTACACACATGGCTCTCAATCAAATCTCTGCTCAAAAAGAGAGACCTCCCATCCCAAATGACACATAGCCTACAAACTCAGTGTGCACTCAGCAGCCACATTATAAGGCAAGGCACATAGCCTACAAACTCAGTGTGCCACTCAACCAGCCCATAAGCAAGCATAGCGCCAAACTGATGTTCCACTCCTGGGCTAAACAAGGAGAAAAGTTACTATCAGCTGCCTGTTACACACACATCAGTTCATTCCACAACAAGTACAAATATGACTCTGTCATTGTCCATGTTGGTGTGTGAATGACCTGAGGCGTAACTCCGGACTACATGAGACATGGATCTAGCCCTGAGTTGCATCTTGCCATCATCCAGAATGATACCACAGTACAAAGACAAAATGATTGACTTGTCTGTCTGGGATGGATGGCCTGCATCTGTTAGGCACATTTTCAGTAAAAGCTCCATGTTTGACAAGAAGAATAACAAGTACAAATAAACAAAAAATAAGCAATACAGTATAACTGTAGGACAAGTAAATAATAAGCAAAAAATACATGACACCACTGTAACAGGTAAAAGCCAGCAAAATCTGAGGGTAATGCTACTCAATGCTAGAAGTCTAAACCTCAAAATGCACTCAAAATGGAGAACATCCACATCTGTGCAGTGACAGAGACCGATATCCACACCTCCAGGCTAGTTGCTTAGCATAATGCATCCGAGATTGTCCAAGTGCAACTAACTCTGGGCAAGACCGCAATCCAAATTGTAGCTTGCTACAGATCCCCCACCATGCCCCAGGATTCCCACTCCTCATTTTTTGATACACTGGAAAATATTAGGGTACAACCCAACACCCTAATAATAGGCAATTTCAACTACCCCACCATTAACTGGGAAAACTACTCCTGTACCAACTATTTTGCTCAACGTTTTCTGGAATTCATAAATTCCAATGCCTTGGATCAACTTATCCACATCCCCACCAGGGGCAGCAATATCCTAGAACTGGTCATTACCAGCATGGACGACTGGTGTTTCACACCAGAGGTCAATTCCTCGTTGGTCAGCTAATCACCTTAGAGATCCACATCCCGCCCCCCCACCCCCATTAGGGAAACCACCGTAAAAAATTTCTGCAAAGCCAACTTCACGCTTCTTAAGACAGAAGTGGCAAACTTCACGACACTCATCCAGATGGACATTAGAGGTACGACTGTTGAATCCTGCACAAATGCACTTTATAAGCACTTACACGAGTGCATGGATCGTGCTATCCCTAACAGAACCAAGATGCTATCCTCCAAAAAAAGGATGCCAATCTGGTGGTCCCCTGCCATAAACAAACTCTACAACAGAAGAAAGAAACTGTTACAAAAAAGAGTAAAATCTCATGATTGGAGGAACTTCCTGGTCAGCCTCAGTAAGAAGCTGAGATCCATCATAAAATCCTCCAAAGCTAGTTACGAAAACAAAATCGCCACTGTTTCTAAAGACAACCACAAAGCATTCTATACCTATGTCAAGAGTCTCAATGGCAACACTCATATCTGCTCTGAGTTACAGCACAATGGCACTAAATATACAGAACCAACTGATATTGCCAACATCGTGGCAGATAGGTTCAGTGCTAACTTTAACACCCTCTCACCCCCTAAAAGGCCCATCTCTATACCAGAAGAATGCAAAGTTCCTATAATCACAGCTGCACAGGTAAAAAGCACACTCTCCAAAGCCAAGAACAAAGCATCTATGGGACCTGACAACATCCCAGGCTGCGTTCTACATGAACTACAGAACGAACTAGCACCCCACCTAAGTACCATGTTCAATCATAGCCTCACCTCAGGCTTTGTGCCCACTGAATGGCGCACAGCGATGGTTATCCCACTCCACAAAGGGGGAGCCACCACGGACCCAGGGAACTACTGTCCCATTAGCCTGATGAGCCTGGTCTGCATGGCCATGAAACGTATCATGGAACTTATAAACAAAGCATTCGTAATCTCCAAACTCTGGACCCCATCCAGTTCGGGTTTGTAAAAGGCAGATCATGTCTCCTAAACCTAATAGACTTCTTTGAAGCAGTTATCAAAGCCGTAGACGAGGATCAGGTGGTTCACACAGCCTTTCTAGATCTCGCTGAGGCTTTAAACACCATCCCCCAATCTGGAATTATTGAAAGTAGCAGACTCCAAGTCTGACTTCAGACCAGTGACAAGTGGAGTACCACATGGTTCAGTCCTGAGTCCTCTCCTGTTTGGTATCTACTTTTCTGAAGTGCAGGCTAACACAGAAGGTCTTTGGCTAACGAAGTTTGCAGATGACTGCAAACTAGGAGCCATAATCGAAACTCCTAGTGATGTGGACATCCTACAAAAGGGCCTCACTAAGACAGATGCCTGGTGTCAAAGTCATAGCCTCAAGCTCAATGCCAAAAAGTGCATTGTCATCCCCTTTGGTAAAAACTCTGTACCCATGAACTACCACATAGGCGGTAAGCTACTTAACACCGAAAGTATGATAAGAGACCTTGGGACACAGGTGGACAGTAGTCTCTCCTTTGATTATCACATTGCCGCAGTAGTCAGGAAATCCTTCTATGTGGCACACCTCATCACAAAAGGTTTCTCATCCAGGAAAAAAATAGGTTATTGTTCCACTCTACTCATCACTGATTAGACCCATTATAGAATACAGTGCCCCTTTTGGTATCCGGAATCCCAAGGGCGACAGGTGCAGGCCATCTCTGGCAAAGCATCGTGGTCTGTCGATCATGTCATCCCAGGCAGACAGATACTGGATCCCCTTAGAATAACACCAGATGCTTAGCCAGTTGTTGAAGTCAATAATTTTGTCCTTGTACTGTGGTATCATTCTGGGTGATGGCAGGATGGTACTCGGGGCTAGGGTCATACCTGCCTGGGCTACAAGATCGGACAGCTCCTCCATGTCCCTTTTCATGTTGTCCAGGGAGGTACGTCTCAGGTCATTCACACCAACATGGACAATGACAGAGTCATATTTGTAACTGTTGTGGAGTGACCTGAGTGTGTGTGTTATGTGGCGGATCCTGGCACACAACAGGCAGCTGACAGTAACTTTCTCCTTGTTTAGCCTGGTGAGTGGAACATCAGTGTGCCTGCCTATAGAGTCTCCTTTCACAATCATTAGAAATGGAAAATGTTTCCCTTACATGATATGTTTAAATGAAGAAGCTGTTCTTCTAACTGCAGCACGATCTCCATTCAAAACCTTTGGTGCTTCCCGACATGCGCATTAGGTGTTTTCAAGTTTTAGGTCTTTTCAAATTTTAAAAGTTTTGGCATTGTTAAGATTCATTGATGTTCATTTGTGGTCATTTCATCTCAGGTTTCTAAGTTTCGGTGTTATGGTATTTCAGTCTACTGAAGTAGATCCCTATATCGATATTTATATATATCAGGGTGCAGTGCAGTAGTCTACAGTGCAGCAAAGTCATTAGATTCGGAAAGACCACCTACATATATTTATGGAAAACAATTCATATTTGAAAACTACCACCACCTCAGTGTACACGGCTGCAGGTAGCATGGTATTCCTGAGTTAAGGAGCCAGTAATCCCATGCTGGGATATACCCTGGATACACTTTTGAGCCTTAGCTTACATACCAGAAGATAAAACTTATTAACGTGTTCAACTCTGTTTAAAAACCCAAGAAGGAGAGCATTCCTGTCAAGGTGTGAAGGCCATTTTTTATACAGAGATGACAAAAGAGAATTCCTAAAAAGGAAAGGTCTATGAACATACCTCTGTTATTTAGCCTGAGTTGTAAATGATAGTTTTTTGAGGTTTATTGATTAATTAGTGCTCAGTGGTTAATGACAAAAGAGAAGCAGCTTCATATTAGTGACAACCAACACATGTTTAGCAGACTGAGAACAGGCTGTCAGTTTTTAGTACACCTTTGTGATATTAATTAATCTATATGCTTTGTGAAAAGTAGCTTTACCCCAGGTATTTATATATCCATCCTACAGCCACTTAGCACTGTAAGACTTTCCACTAGAAATTCTTCTGTACAACTTGGGGAAGGGGGGGGGGCTGTGACCCAGTAATATTACATAACCTCAAAGGAAGCGCATAATACATGTGTGTGTGTGTGTGTGTGTGTGTGTATATATATATATATATATATATATATATATATATATATATGTATATATATATATATATATATATATATATATATATATATATATATATATGTGTGTATGTGTGTGTGCGTATATATATATATATATATATATATATATATATATATATATATATGTATATACATACACATATTAGAAGCATAGCTAGGGTTGGGTGAAAGGGCAGCTGCCCTGAGTTGAAGGTGTTCAGGGGTGTGATTGCACTACCTGCATTCTTTACAGACGTTTTTAAATGTCATTACAGAAATTAATTCCAATACTAGCTGAGCAGTCAGAACTGAAGCAGTTGTTTCAACTGTTCATGTGTGGTCTAAGCTGGAGTAAGCAGTTTGCTGCAGTTTTTAAGTAAAACCCTTTTTTTTTTTTTTCACACCTCACTTAGAGATGACAGGTTGTGGTGCATGGATCTGGTGCTCCTCCTTAGGGGAGACATGAGGAGTGGTCTTAACTTATAATTGATGGGTGCCAAATAGGTAAGCAGCACTGGGACCCAGATGAGCCAGCTGTGGCTGTCATACAGGTATATTGTTATATGTATCTATATATATATATATATATATATATATATATATATATATGTGTGTGTGAGATTGTGTGTGTGCATGCCTGTCTGTATGTATATGTATATGTTTGTGTATATGGATGTATTGTGTATGACCAAACTGCACTAATGTCTAATGTAAAACACTGACAAAATAAGTTTGATCATACACAGTACTGAAAAAAAAAAGAAAAAAAAATAAAAAAAAAAAAAAACAAACAATACAAGAATAGAGAGAAAAACTATTTCTTGTCCAGATATTAAAACTAAAACCCCCATATCACTAGCCTCATAGGATAATAGGAAGTTAATAGGCTATTGGCCCTGAGGCCCTTATAAGCCTAGCCAAAAGTTTAGTCCATGTATAGACAAATCAGCCCCCGATGCCCCTGCCCAGCAGGGACATGGGTGGAATCCCAGGGATGTATTTTCTATTTCCCATCCAGTTATCCAGGTTGAACTTAAAAAGGGGTAAAGAGGTATAGGATCATAAAAGACAAAGCTGCCAAGTATTCACATTTGTGTGAGTGGCAGTGTTAGAGGAGGCTTTTAATTACCTAAAGGTGTAGGGTTAGGGTTAGGGAAGGGGCAGAGTTAGGGTTAGCACCCATTACTAAGGTGGTGCATGCTGACTGTCACAGGACTTCTCTTACACAATCCATCCAACTCTTGGCTGGATGTCCTCATTTCTCATGCCTTCCTCCAGTTTTTCCAAAATCTTCTTCACCAAATTGTCTTCTGACTTACTGGACATGTGACCAAACTGCTGTAGTCTACTTCGATATTAGGAAAAAGATAAACTTGTTAACAGCTTCCCTAGTGTGAGACCCAATTGTAATAACACTTGCTAAGCACCCATTAAGTGTTGTTATGATTAGGTATTACTATAGGGACAAGCAGTGGATGGTGCTGTTTGGCAAAGAACAGCAGCAGTAGGTTTTAATTACCTTAAGGTGAAGGGTCAGGGTTGGGGAAGGGGTAGTGTCAGATTAGGGTTAGCACCCATTACTAAGGCGGTGCATGTCTGTCACAGGTCTTCTTTTCACAAAATCCATCCAACTCTTGCCTGGATGTCTTCATTTTCTCATGCCTTCTTCAAGTTTTTCCAAAATCTTCTTCACCAAATTGTCTTCTGGCTTACTGCACATGCGACCAAACTGCTGTAGTCTGCTCTTCAACTTCTGTGCAACTGGGGATACTTTTACTTCTGCCCTGATGCCGTCTTTTCATCATCTCTTCCATAGTATATATTCTTCCATCCATCTTAAGCACTTCATCGCCATCACCTCAGGCTTCCTCAATTACTCTTCCTTCACTGTCCAAGTTTCTATACCATGTAGAAACACTAGGGTTACCACCTGTCTCTCTTTGCACAGGACAGTCCCTATTTGGGTGCTTGCATCCTGTGAAAAAAACTGAAAAATGGCAAATGTCCTCAGATTTTATGAGAGAAATCATTTGCATAAAATAATTAGTGTGTACCTAAAACACCTAAATATTATATGGAACAACATAAGCAACTCAAATTGTACAGTAGTTAGCTTTTATTTTGGCAAAAAGGTGATGTCCAGTCCCTTGCATTGGCTGCACAGAGTTTATTCTACAAAACCTCATTTCCACAAAAACATGTCCCACTTCAGCTATCTGAAAAGGTGACAACTCTAATGAAGCACTGGTTGCACCATTGTTTTATGCACCTTATGTTTCAGGTTTTTTGCATTCTTCTGTCATACACTACCCATGAAACACTCTACCATATGGCTGTAGCACCTCTGATTCTAGCTCTGACCTCCTCATTTAGACTTCCATTCTCTTCAGCCATACCTCCAAGATACTTGAAGCTGTTAATCTCTCTTTTTTCCCTACGATCTCAGTTTTTAGCTCTGTCTGATTCCCCCATTTGCTGCCATGTCAGTTGTCTGTATTCAGTTTCATCCCACATACCTTCAGTTTTGCATTCCAGTTGCCTATCATTTGCTGAAGTTCCTGTTCAAAGTCTGCTTGTAGTACCATATCACCTCCATACAACGACTTTGTAGATCTATCCCATCACACCTATTTGCTAGTAGCCTGTCATTATAATCAGCAGCATGGATAACAGTGGACTTAGAGCTGAACCCTGATGCACACCCACTCCCACTGGGAACCCCTCTGTGAGTCCAACTACTGTTTGCACTTGCATCATTTGGGTCCTTGTAAACTGCCTTCAGTAGTTTTGCCAATGTGTGTGGGACCTCAAACCATCACAAGACTGCCCATATTAGATTGGCTTGGGACATGGCACATGCTTTCTCCAAGTCTAGGAATGCTCGATTAGACTGTTTCCTCATTTCCATCTTCTTCTCCAATGTCTGTCTCACTGCAAACATCAGGTCAGTTGCATTGCCTTCTAATCTGAAGCCAAACGTCTCATGTCCCATCTTACTGTCTACTACTGTGTGTATTTGCATATCCATTACCCTCTCCGTCACCTTCATACAGTGTAAAATGAGTTTAGACCCTTGTACTGTCCACAGTTGTGAGTGTTCTCTTTGTTCTTGTCAACTGATATTAGAATACATGTTTTCCAGTCATCTGGGACATGCTTTTCTCTCCATACTGCTATGAGTACCCTTCAGAGGCCATTTCTCTCCTACTCAGGGTTGCCAGACGTCCCTATTTGGGCAGGACATTCCCAAGATCAGCAGCCTGATTCCGAGTCCCACCCTGCCGGTTTAAATCCCGGCCAGCCTCCGCTTTGTTTTTTTTGATTGGCCCGTATACCTGGCATACAGGCTAATCAAAAATCGCTAAACACGGAGCTACTTCTGATGAATGCGGAACTGCAATGTTCATTAATGTGGAACTCTGTTTTTTTTTTTTTTTTTTTGTCCCTACCTGGCTGGTTGGAAATCTGGCAACCCTGCTCCTACTTCATCCAATGTCTTAATCATATCTTCTCTGACTACATCTCAGCCTGCTGTTTTCATTGACTTAATTTTTCTTAATGCTGTTTTTGCTTCTTTACCCTTTTTGGATAAAATTGAATTAAACAGTCAAATGTTATACTTTTCTTGATAAAACTTATTTTAGCATTTCAGAAAATGTTTTCATTTCTAAAGCAAAATTACAAGCTTGTCTTAATTTCAACCAGCAGTTAATGACCCATTTGTTTTAAGTAATAAATCCACAAGTTTAGAACATCTCCGTTTGATACATTCATTAAAGTTTTCAATTTAGCTCTCTTTACAAAATGTTAAGGACCTGCTTTTTTCTTGAAAAGGGACCTTCCAAGGGGATATGTGGCTACTGTAAATAGAATTTTTAAAACATTGCCACAGTCCTGTAAGTCCCTTATAAGCTCAGCAGTCGAGATTCATTTATTTCAGTCAGTTTGAAATTTGTTCAGCTCAAAAAAATCTTATTGCAAACCTGTTTCAAATGTGTGTTTGTCATATTGCTAGCAATAAATATTTACATTCTTTTATTTATGATACCTATGAGCAAAAACTTAATATTTAGTTAAACTACTTTTATGGGGAAAATCATCCCAAATTTTTCTGTGTAGTTCATGATTTTGCATAATGAATGCTACACTTCTGCAAATGTATTCTCATGTTCACCTAAAGTTAGCAGCTTTTTTGTACTACTGTAGTTGTTTAACATTCTTCATGCTTTGGGGGCTTGCAGTCAATTACACTGATATGTGGATTAGACCTAATTGCTTTTTAGGCATTCTTAGTGGTTTGCTATATCCAGAGACCTACTCCCTACTTCTTCAGCCTTGGTAAAGTATTACAATAACAACATTATGGATGTTTAAGTATAATTCTTGAAGTATTTTAGTGGTAGGATAAACATTTTTGTACGTATTTGAATTTTTGGAATTAGCAAGTTTTGTATTGACATAGGCTTTTTAAATACTGCTAGAAATAATTTCTCATTCTACTTCTGCCATCTTGTTTAGTGTTACTTTGATATAGTCTATTCCCCTGAGATTTTTGTTGATCGGTAGAGTATGCAGTTTTCTTTCATTTCTCTTTTAATTCTTTGTTGTGTTTTCCTTTAAAAAATAATAATAATGGTATTTAAAAACATTTGAGAAATAGCCTTATAGTTCACCCTGCAGCTTTCAACCATCCATCTTCCATGCCTACAGCCACAAGTAGGAAAATAACATTGACTTATGAGCTGAAGCTGGTTCCGTGCATCTTTTAAGAGATTGTACAAAGCTGAGGTCATCTAGATGTAAATTATTTGGTGCACATTACAAAAATCTAGTCAATATCTTTTGTTCGGTTATTCCCCATACCAGGTTGTTCTTTTTGTTTCCTTCATATTGACTCATACCTTAATTTGTGCATTTCCTCCCTTTTCTTCTGATCTAACAACTGCTTCTAAAAGCAAGACAACGTTTTATTCAGTAGCTCTTTTTGGCCAAAGGCAGGCCTGGTATTGTCTGCTATTAAGTCTGAACATTTGTATCTACCTTGGCCATTATCACTGCACAGATCACTAGTGACACAATAGCAGGACAAGGTTTTGCATCCTTGTAACAACACTCCAAACTTAGCATGGAGGATAAAACACTGATTCCTAACAGTATAGTAGAGAGTCGATTATCTGAACTAATTTGGACCTAGGGTAGTTCAGATAATCAAACTGTTCAGATAATCAAACATACATTGAACCGGATAAAAAAAACTTCTAAAATATTGTTTTTTCTGCACGCAGGGATTACACTTATCAACCATTCAGCGATTCTGGTGGACAATAAAGAATATTTTTCACACATGAGCAGGCTACCACCTCAAAAAACATGCATAAGCTAAGACATATAACCTTTATATGTTCAGACTTCATGATTTTTCCTACCCAATAACTTTGGAAGACTGTGTTCGGATAATTGACGTTTCGGATAATCGACATTCGGATAATCACATTTCTCGTAGATGTTACAGTGCAAGGAAATCTTACATTCAAAAGTAGAAGATATATGATATGAATATTAAGTCAGAAGGTTTGAGTCCTTTAGATAGATCTTTTCCAAGATTACCAGGCTGTTTACATTATTTATTTGATTCTAACATATTCATCGAGTAAGATCCATTTTCTCTGCAATATGTGTTTATTTACCAACATTTTTAGATTTACAGCACATTTGTCTATAAAACATTTTCCTTAAAGAAGTTCTACTTGTAACACCTCACAAAACAAATATTTTCTCCCAAAGGATGTAAAAGTGTTGGTGAAGGAATTGGTTTCTCCTTGTTTTGAACCTGCTAAGGCTGTAGAGTTTAAATACCTTTTCTGAAAGTCACATTTTCTAGTACTGGTATATCTGGCAAGAAAATTTAAGAGGTACAAGTCCTTTAAAGTCTTATCATTTTCCATTTAACATTTGTTTACCAGGAAAGTCCGACTGGGACAGAGTCCATTTTCAGTGGAGGCCCAGGGAGAAACACGTTAGCCACACGTCTTTGGAATGTGGGAGGAAACTGGAGCACCCGGAGGGAAACCACGCGAACACAGGCAGGGCATGCAGACTCCATACAGAAGGCATCCCAGCTGAGAATTGAACTGGAGAACCTCTTGCTGTGAGGCTGCAATGCCACCCGCTGCACCACTGCGCTACCCTATCCTGTCTTCCACACCAGTAACAATGTCAGCAATCATTCTTAAACAGTCTGCAATTTTTTATGCAAATTATTAACTGTTAACTTTGTTATACATGCCAAACATACACAGGCAATTTAGTGAATGGAGCACCGAGGTATTGGGAAAAAGATAACCTTGTTAACAGCTTCCTTAGTGTGAGACCCAGTTGTAATAGTACTTGTTAAGCACCCATTAAGTGTTGTTATGACTGGGTCACACTATAGGGACAAACAGTAGATGGTCTGTTTGGCAGAGAACAGCATTAGAAGGTGAAATCACTTTTGTTTCTGCTTGCTGTCTGTGCCTCTCCATTGTCCCTGAGTTTGGCTCATACCTTTGCTCTGTCCATAGTATTTTTTTATTATTATTATTATTTTCTGGTAAATCATTGAGGATTACAGTCAGTGAATAATGCCAGACATTAAAGTTTCATACTTGTTCAGAAAGTGCATATTAATACAAAATCTGTTTTATTAACCTCTTGTGAATAAGTGCAATATTTAAACAGTCTTTAATTTTGATCCTTAGTTTCCCCATTAATTTTGAATTTATTCAGAATTTTTAAGCCAAGAAGCTGCAAAGAATAAAATGCTTCATGATCATATGCTTTTTTCTTCATTTTGTATAAATGGTACAATGTGGAGCAAAAAAAATGATTACATCTCTGATGGCTCCTCAGGTGAATTTCTTGACATCCATGTTTTGAATGTATAATAAGCTGGTTATGATCAGAGACCTGATCACAATTCTTTATTACTGTAGTAATTTTCATTGATTGATTGGTGGATCAGTAGGTTTTTTACTGGCGTCTGCCTAGGAATCAACCTCAAAATGTTTGTTAATAAGTCCCAGAGCTCTCAACACATCTACATTTAGAAGTGCTAATAATTAATTCTTAATTATTAACATTTCTGAAAAGTAGATTAGCTAACTGCTATGAAATTTGTGACTGACACCTTGATACAAGCAGTTAGGAGTAGCTGGACACAGACAGATCATGAAGTTTGGGTGTAGACTGAAGTAGGCGTGTTCTAGACATTGGGGAAAGCAAGTCAAGGCAAATTAGTAAGTTTGTGCACACTTCATCTCTGCTGTGGATCTTTCTTAATTTTGAAGTAATTCACTTTTCTACGTCCATATTTTTGTGTGATGAGGCTGGAAATGTGCCTGGTCTGCTTTCCCCTCCCAGCAAAGCTGTTTCCATGTGCATGCTGATAGACAAAAGAACAACATTACATTCCCAAATAGAAATGTGGCATTTGTCATGCAAAAGGTAAGATTAAGCTTCTCTTTGGTGAGTCATGGTTCTATTGGTTGTTATAAAAATATTGGATTTTCTTGAGTGGCTGCGTTACTTTTTCCAGAGATCAGTAGCAACATTCCTTCTTTTTCGTGGCTTACAGTT
This sequence comes from Protopterus annectens, assembly GCF_019279795.1. Classification (NCBI taxonomy): domain Eukaryota; kingdom Metazoa; phylum Chordata; order Ceratodontiformes; family Protopteridae; genus Protopterus; species Protopterus annectens. The sequence continues at coordinate 716,436,765 of NC_056730.1, read as the reverse complement.
GTGTTCAGGCACACAGGTCACCAGAAAAGAAGTACCCCAGTACTTATTTTGGAACTGTTAACATGTCAGGTTGCATTTTGATTTACTGATTTGAAGAAAGTAACTTTTTTTTTATCTTTTTTATTGAAAGTAGCTGGCATTAAATAAGCAATGACTGTCTGTTATGGACAGAGCAAACATCATACCAAAAGCCACTAGTGGTTGAGAGCTTGAGAGTAAGAGCAATGCGTGGTAGTATTTAAAATAAATGATTGCAGACAGTTATACTGAATTCAGTATATTTCTTCACAGTGTTTTATTACAGACTGACACCGTCTGTTAATTTCCTTTTCATACCATGTATGTGTGTGTGTCTATGTAGGTGTTGGATCACTAGGAAAGATGGTTTCCATTATTTTATTAATATGTTAACATGCAGCATTTCAGTTTACAGTACTGAGCCTGAATAATTTTCCTTTTTAAATACGAGGCCAACTGGCATCAGTGGTTGAATTTGATGTTTCCCTAACAATCACAGGGGACTGAGTAAACAGTTTTAAACAAAACCAGAAGCAGTTGTAACTTAAGAGGAATCTGACAGTGCCTATATCACCATATGTTCATTAATGTAATACCTAAAATTAAAATAATATGATTGCAGCTAAGAAGACATGCCGTTCCAGTCTAACATAAAATGAGAAATTCTTATGGATTCAGGGTCTGGGATTGACTTTGTAGTTATGTTACCAGTCTGGAAGCCCTGTATTCCATAAACTCATGTCAAGAGATGTGCTGAGATGTCACCTGACCACTGTTAGGTAGTTGGTTGGGTCAAACAAACATGGAGGCAGCTGGACACAGTAAGAGAACACTGTAGGGAGCATGCCCTGAGAATGTTGCACAGATGTTTCTCTGCAAGATAATAACAGCTCCTACCTGTAGCTTAATTTCTCCCATGTACAAGGGGGGGTCATGGATGTGGAGTCTGAATGGACTGTATTCAAAATATCAGTAGTTTAGGAGATGGCAAGGAGGTAAATGAAAAGATGGACAACACTTGTTATTTTGGTAACCTAGAACACCTTCTGGTGAGGGAAGGCATCTAGGTAAAGGAAAGAGCCTTCCTTATATGCAGTGTTAACAGGTGGTGAGGTGGAGGGAGGGTCTATGGATTTAACCAGTAGATAGCGATAGGCCTGGAAGGAAGCATTTGTGACAGCCACTCAGTTACAGCTGAAAGTCAGGCAAAGCCTTTTGACTTTTGAGTAATCTCACAGAGGTTCTAGCTGGCCTTCCAATAACTTCTACAGTGGGCATTGTCCACGCTGTCAGTTTGTCCTTAGCAAACAGGAAGAAATACTGATGTTAAATAGGGACATTGTCAGGGTAGACAGAGCACTTTAAGAAACTACTAAGTCCAGCAGATATGCCCCTCTTTGGGGAGGCAATACTAATACTATCTGGTGGGATTAGGTCCAGTTCTATAGCTGAGGTCACTGTGGTGATGAAATATTTCTGTGGTAGCAAGGGTGTTGACTGGAGGAGATTTCAGTGTCCTGTCATTTTGCACTCTGACATCTTTGATGAGGATAATGTTAGAACCTGTTTATTGTAGTATTACTCATGCCAACTTTACCTAACCTATAAATATTTTTTTAGATATTTTTCTCCCATTCTTTCATAACGACAGCCACCTCAGTGCCCTCTTATTCTTCTGTGGGTCTTCCAGTACTGTGGTCAACTCCTGGTCCAATGCTACACACACACACACACACACACACACACACACACACACACACAGCGAGTTGTTGCTGTCCCACATCAAGCAAGATGTTCTTCATTCCACATTGCTGCAGTCCTAACCATTGGGTAGTCCGCTGTCCAGTCGGCCCGAATACCAAAGTATATGGCTGACGTCGGTCAAGGCGCATTAGACTGATGTCAGGACGTCAGGGTACTAATGCGCATGACCGACGTCATATCCTCAGTCTTTTTTGCCACATGGTCTGATGCAGAAGCAGTTTTGCGAGTGCAGGTTGGCGTTCTGAAAAATTTCCGAAGTTGGAGTTTCAGACCGAATCAAAGTTGGTTGGCACCCGTTGGGGAACATTTTGTTTTTTTCTTGCCTCAGTATTTAACCGGATGTCAGAAAAAGTGAATAACTGTATTTCTTGTGGGAAGCAGATACCTCATAGGGATTACCATACTTTGTGTATACCTTGTTTAGGGCCTGAGCACGACATTGTTGGTTGCCGCCCTTGTGCTAGATTTAACAAACGCACTATTAAGAGAAGGTTAGACTGTGCCAGGTTAGTGTTTGGGAAGCGTTGTAATTATAAAATGCCGCCGGATGCTCCGGCGCTTCCCAAAAAGCGCAAGGACAAAACAGCAAAGTTTAGGATTGATGAACCGGCAGTCCCGGACGCCGGTTCTTTAGAAGGCTCAGTGGAGCCAGAGGTTTTGCCAGGAGTTTCTTTGGAGTCTCAGGCAGAGACTTTACTGTTACAGGATGTGCCTTCTCAGGAGGTAGGCCAGGCTGAGGGGCTTCTCAGGTAACTGTTCTTCCCTCTCTTCCCAAGGTAGTTAGAGCCTCTCCTTCTGCAACTATTCAGAGAGGTTTTTTAAGCCAAGAAGCTGCAAAGAATAAAATGCTTCATGATCATATGCTTTTTTCTTCATTTTGTATAAATGGCACAATGTGGAGCAAAAAAAATGATTACATCTCTGATGGCTCCTCAGGTGAATTTCTTGACATCCATGTTTTGAATGTATAATAAGTTGGTTATGATCAGAGACCTGATCACAATTCGTTATTACTGTAGTAATTTTCATTGATTGATTGGTGGATCAGTAGGTTTTCACTGGCGTCTGCCTAGGAATCAACCTCAAAATGTTAGTTAATGAAGTCCCAGAGCTCTCAACACATCTACATTTAGAAGTGTTAATAATTAATTCTTAATTATTAACATTTCTGAAAAGTAGATTAGCTAACTGCTATGAAATTTGTGACTGACACCTTGATACAAGCAGTTAGGAGTAGCTGGACACAGACAGATCATGAAGTTTGGGTGTAGACTGAAGTAGGCGTGTTCTAGACATTGGAGAAAGCAAGCCAAGGCAAATTAGTAAGTTTGTGCACATTTCATCTCTGTTGTGGATCTTTCTTAATTTTGAAGTAATTCACTTTTCTACATCCATATTTTTGTGTGATGAGACTGGAAATGTGCCTGGTCTGCTTTCCCCTCCTAGCAAAGCTGTTTCCATGATTATGCTGATAGACAAAAGAATAACATTACATTCCCAAATAGAAATGTGGCATTTGTCACGCAAAAGGTAAGATGAAGCTTCTCTTTGGTGAGTCATGGTTCTATTGGTTGTTATAAAAATATTGGATTTTCTTGAGTTGCTGCGTTACTTTTTCCAGAGATCAGTAGCAGCATTCCTTCTTTTTCTTGGCTTACAGTTGTGTTCGGGCACACAGGTCACCAGAAACGAAGTACCCCAGTACTTATTTTGAAATTAACATGTCAGGTTGCATTTTGATTTACTGATTTGAAGAAAGTAACTTTTTTTTTTATCTTTTTTATTGAAGAAAGTAGCTGGCATTGTTAAGTAAGCAATGAATGTCTGTTATGGACAGAGCAAACATCATACCAAAAGCCACGAGTGGTTGAGAGCTTGAGAGTAAGAGCAATGCGTGGTAGTATTTAAAATAAATGATTGCAGACGGTTATACTGAATTCAGTATATTTCTTCACAGTGTTTTATTACAGACTGACACCATCTGTTAATTTCCTTTTCATACCATGTATGTGTGTGTGTCTATGTAGGTGTTGGATCACTAGGAAAGATGGTTTCCATTATTTTATTAATATATTAACATGCAGCATTTCAGTTTACAGTACTGAACCTGAATAATTTTCCTTTTTAAATACTTGGCCAACTGGCATCAGTGGTCGAATTTGATGTTTCCCTAACAATCACAGGGGACTGAGTAAACAGTTTTAAACAAAACCAGAAGCAGTTGTAACTTAAGAGGAATCTGACAATGCCTATATCACCATATGTTCATTAATGTAATACCTAAAATTAAAATAATATGATTGCAGCTAAGAAGACATGCAGTTCCATTCTAACATAAAATGAGAAATGCTTATGGATTCAGGGTCTGGAATTGACTTTGTAGTTATGTTACCAGTCTGGAAGCCCTGTATTCCATAAACTCATGTCAAGAGATGTGCTGAGATGTCACCTGACCACTGTTAGGTAGTTGGTTGGGTCAAACAAACATGGAGGCAGCTGGACACACTAAGAGAACACTGTAGGGAGCATGTCCTGAGAATGTTGCACAGATGTTTCTCTGCAAGATAATAACAGCTCCTACCTGTAGCTTAATTTCTCCCATGTACGAGGGGGGTCATGGATGTGGAGTCTGAATGGACTGTATTCAAAATATCAATAGTTTAGGAGATGGCAAGGAGGTAAATGAAAAGATGAACAACACTTGTTATTTTGGTAACCTAGAACACCTTCTGGTGAGGGAAGGCATCTAGGTAAAGGAAAGAGCCTTCCTTATATGCAGTGTTAACAGGTGGTGAGGTGGAGGGAGGATCTATGGATTTAACCAGTAGATAGCGATAGGCCTGGAAGGAAGCATTTGCGACAGCCACTCAGTTACAGCTGAAAGTCTGGCAAAGCCTTTTGACCTTTGCGTAATCTCACAGAGGTTCTAACGGGCCTTCCAATAACTTCTACAGTGGGCATTGTCCACGCTGTCAGTTTGTCCTTAGCAAACAGGAAGAAATACTGATCTTAAATAGGGACATTGTCAGGGTAGACAGAGCACTTTAAGAAACTACTAAGTCCAGCAGATATGCCCCTCTTTGGGGAGTTAATACTAATACTATCTGGTGGGATTAGGTCCAGTTCTATAGCTGAGGTCACTGTGGTGATGAAATATTTCTGTGGTAGCAAGGGTGTTGACTGGAGGAGATTTCAGTGTCCTGTCATTTTGCACTCTGACATCTTTGATGAGGGTAATGTTAGAACCTGTTTATTGTAGTATTACTCATGCCAACATTACCTAACCTATAAATATTTTTTTAGATATTTTTCTCCCATTCTTTCATAACGACAGCCACCTCAGTGCCCTCATATTCTTCTGTGGGTCTTCCAGTACTCTGGTCAACTCCTGGTCCAATGCTTCACACACACACACACGCACACACACACACACACACACACACACACACACACACACACACACACACACACACACACACACACACACACACACACATACACACACACACACACACACACACACACACACACACACACACACACACACACACAGCGAGTTGTTGCTGTCCCACATCAAGCCAGTTTTTTTTTTTTTATTTAATTTCACCCCTTCCTCCTCCCTTGACGTATCTGTGGTTATTTCTGAGGGACAGACATACAGTGGAGGCATGTGGCATATCCCCACATCTCCGTGGCAGCTCTGACATGACTCCACCCCTTCCCCCCTTTGAACCATGTCTCCCAGCATGACGTCCCTAGTATCGATAGGTTCATAGGAGGTTACTAGGCTAGCGGCTCTAGAGTCTTTATAAGCCTAGCCATTTTAATCCCAATTATTCACATTTGTTCTTTTTGGGTAGTTCGCAGAACGAATTTTTGAACAGAGTGGGTCTGTGGTCAACACTGGATACCCCTGTCCATGAGGGACATGTGTGCCACCCCAGGAGTGAATTTGCAGTCTCACATTAAGTTATCTAGGTTGTCACAAGGGATCATCCTAAGAGGTGCCCACAGGGCTGCCTCCTGTGGGTGCCAAGAGCCATCTTTCTCTGCTGCTCCTTCAGTGGCCCAAACTGCTGATCAGACCGAAGTAATCCGGGCCATATCAGGGCTTTATCCACCTATGCCACCAGCATTGCTTAAATATAAGTCTTTTTTGAGATACACTGTAAAAATTAGATGACTCAAGGAAAATGGAAGCCACAGTTTGATTTTGGTTTCATTTGTACACTGATCATGTCAAAAACTGTTGTTTTAGTATTAGGATGTTGTTGTCATTGAAATGCAGGGTGAGTTGCTGGTATATGCATGTTTCTAACATTTTGGAAAGAAAAGACTCAATGGCTATGAGATTATAATTGAAAAACTCTATGGAGGTGCAGTCATGATATAGTGGATTAATAAGGGACTGTTTCCATAGTATAAGTACATGCATTTCTTTGATGGCTCTGATGATGAAAAATGGAAAAAAAAGTTGGGCAAAACTGTTACCTGCACTGCATAGGTATTCAGAAGGTAGATTTTTTCCTTGTTGAAGTAACTCTTTACCCTCTGTACCCCTGCTTACCAGGTATAAAAATCCATCTGTGAAGGTAAGAGTTGTCTGATGTATACTTTATTACTTTACAGTTTAATTCAGATTCTAGAAACTTGTTGTTAAGAATGGTTTTTCTACAGTCTTTTTAAGTTTCTGACTGCAAAACTGTAGGACTGCAGAACATACAGTCAACAATGGGCCGCAACAGTCGAACATAGTAGTGGCCAGGTTATTTATGTTGCGCTTCACACGATATTCAGCACATTCTGTCCCTAAATAGATAGAAAGTATTTACCTGTTGTCAGTCTGCATAGTGATTGCAGGAAATGGGCAACCCTTCAGACATAAGGTACTGGAAAAGTGGGTAATACTGAAAACTCTTCGAAGCACTTTAGTTTCCTGCAGGCTTTAGTATTCAGTGTGATGCATAAAACAGATAAAGAAATACAATGCAAGACGTGGAAGTACCACTGTGTTACAGTATGAAACCCAAGCCTATCATGCCATAAAATACAAGTGAATATGTTCTCTGACTTCTGTAAGTAAACTGATTGTTGAGAAAGAGACAGAGACAGAGAGAGACAGTGTGTGTTATGTGTATGTGTGTGTGTGTGTGTGGGGGGGGGGGGGGCAGTCTGCAAACACTAATAATGTGAAAGGTCAGGTATTTTGTTGAACTGGTGTAACCTGTGCAACATAGTTTTGCTTAAACGAACCATTGAGGAATGCCAGTGATCGCCTCTTTGTGACATTTTTACACGGAAATAGAAAGGAGTATGTGCTCAAAATAATTTCACACCAGTGAATAAAGTTTCTAGAATTAAAAATGTGGCACATGAAATATTCAACCTGTTTTAATGCAAAACACAGACAGCCTCAATTTTTGGCTGCATCACATGCAAAGTAGCACCACTACTCCAGTATGCAGTGTTCTTGTTTACTGAAAGAAGTAACCCGTTGGCTCCACACTGTCTCTTATTTATTTGAAACTGTTGGTCTGACTTTGAATATCCATCTCCTTTTCAAACTATGAGCAGCAGATTACCTACGGTGCTGGCACTACTGCGCAAGGCATGTTTTTCTGCATTCCTTAACAGCTGCTTCATTTACACATATGTGGGAACATTCATTCGCAGGTCGTGTAGCATGCCATTGTGTTCATAGGAAAGGAGTGTTGCATTCCAAGTAACTGTACAGTGTTGCAACATCACCTAGGTTTTGGGAAAGTGTAACAAGAAGTGGATCAATGATCAGATGAAAAACTGGATGTAAAAATGTCATGCAGTATAACGTGTTTTAGTTTTTCCTTGACAAGGTTAAGCAGCTGTAAAACACTGCAGTTAAGCTAGAAATCAATTATGATGAAAACATCTAGAGCTCCGTTTATTTGACCTTTGTAGTAAACTATATTTCATATAATGCAGGGTTTTCACCTGGTGTGCTGCAAGAGGTTGACACGTGTGCTGCAAGATTCTGTGAACAAACCATTTCCACTCTTGAACTAAATAGACAAAATGCACTGCAGTGTATTTAGAGCTAAAATCAGTAACCTTTTCTATTCTTTGGCTTTGCTGCCTCACTTAACATGGGCCCAACCCAGTTATCTTCGTGCTCATCCTGCGAGGTACTTCTGTCAAAACTACTATCAGAATCCTGACTCTTCCATTTTGAAGCTTTAGATTTCGCCATATTACAAGTCTAGCACAGATGGATAGTTATGTTGTGTAGACGTAATAAGCTTGCAACAAGTACTTTGTCGTATTTGGTGTTTGCATTCCACATATCGGCCAATGAGCATTAAAGGTGCTGTTTTCGAGCTGCTGGATGTTTCAGAAAAAAATAAAACAAATGGTTTACATTTCACAGTGAACTTAGTAAATACAGTATAGGCAACATTGTATGTTTGTTTATTTATTTGCAGTTGGTTTACCAGGATAGTCCATTGGGCCAAAAGAACCCGTTTTCAATGGAGTCCTGGGGAGAAAAGCTCCAAAAACAATTAGCAAGGTTACAATAAGGTATTTAGTTTCAATTATACAATTCCTATGGACTTGGAAATACAGTAGACTAGTGTACAAACATATACAAATATTACAATCTTGTATCGCTGAAAACAATTTACAATGTAGAAACTGATAGGCTTTTACAACTTACGGTGGGTTACACTGGAGATATCTTTCATACATTCAGGATGAGTAGCTTAATACAATCAAGAGAAAGGTATATGAGCTGACATAGAACCTTTCAATATAGAAACAGAGAACTTTTTCCATCAGAGGGTATATTTACACTAAGGTACCTTTAAGTATTCAGAAAAAGCTATTTTCATGTTGATGTTGCATGCTTTTTCTATGCCTAAGCAAAACTGTTCAGCTGTACACAAATGCCTACTTTGAGCAGGAATGTTTAATATATTTTTGGTGTGCCGCAGGACTTTTGTAATTAGTTTATGTGTGCCATGAGATGAAAAAGTAAAAAAAATAGCTGATATATCAGATCTTGGTCAGTGGTACTTTCTGTTTTTATGAGTTCATTTCCAAGCATCCCATTCCTCTCAGTTGTCTCCTGTGCTTCCATCTAATAAGATTCACTTCCCTTAGCTACAAGATGCATTTATCCAAGTCTGGTTTTGAATTTTCATCTTTGTTGTAGTAAGACAAAATGTCACACCGTGGTTAGTCAAACAACATTCCATTGAAGTGATGTGCACTACTCTTTTTCTAGGATGCTAGTTTTCCTATTTTTTATTGTGAGGAGAGTAAGTCAGTCTTTATTAAGGGTGGCTCATGGTACTGGCCTTCTACAGTCCTCTCAAATGTAAAAGGAAAAATGCTTTTTATGTGCTTTATTTGCTTTAATTATTTTTTTTCTTTTAACACAAAAATAGTTGCTTTTCTGTTTATGAGAACTTTGAACAATGAGTGGAGTTCTGATATCTGAAAAAAATAAAAAGTCAGCTGTCTCCATTGGGCTACGCTTATCACCTTCCAGACCCCACAGTCATTACAGTGCAGTCTTGATCAGTTTGAATGTCTTGAAAGGATGCAGGAAAAAGCTGAAGAGTAAAACAAAAAATAAGAAAAAAGTAATTTGTGGAAGTGTTAAGGGGGGTGGGGGGTGGGGGGCAGGAGGCCAGAATGGAAAGGAAGAATATAGGCACTGGCAGTGCAGAAGGACTTGTGTACAGTAGGGGAGGTACCATGGAGTCATTTGTCAAGGGCCCCATTTCACCTAATGTCAGCCATGTTGAATCAAACATTTCTGGTGTATACTCAAAGTGGCTAGAATGACTGGGTATTGAGGCAGTGTGTCTATGAAAGTGACTGATTGTAGCTGTTCTTTGGTCACAAGTAAACAGTTAATTAAATGTGGCATGAACTATTTAAGCATAGCACTCAACCTTCCATCTCCAAAATGAGGAACACTCGCCTTCATAATGTGGAATAAATGGGTAAAATGTGGAACACATACTAACAGCTTCAACTAGGAAGGTCATAGGATGGTTAAAATGTGCTGGATTTACTTATAAAGAAGATCCTTTAATGAATTAATATGATTAATTTCTATTTACCATGGATTTCACTTAAAAAAATTCCTAACACAGAATGTGTGACAGACTGTTTCAATGTGGAACTTCGAGGAAAATATACTTTTTAAGACCCCAAATGAGGTACATTCCTCGTAATGAGGTACACTTGAGAGGTATGTATTTTAACTTGTTTATTATGTAGAACACATAAATCCTCATGTTTATCACCTGCAAATAAGCCCCACCCATTTTCTGGCTTCCTGCAGCACCCCACTCCCTTGTTTTGATGTCCCCAGTCCTATTGACTAAAGACTTTAGGCAGGAAATACATTAGATTTGCTCTGTTTTAATGCTTTTTGCAACCTCTATTGTAATAGTGCTACAACCAGGATCCTAAAATATAGTGAAGGATCCTAGCTTTCTTTGGAGTTTTAAAGCTTCAGCTGAAAAAGAATCGAGACAGAGAAAGGAGTAGGAGAGATTTTCACTAGATCTGAGGTGAAATATATGTTTTAAGTTTTCATACTGGTAGCAACATAAGTTTTAGGAGCTGAGTCCTGCACCCCTTGTGAATATTGTTCATCACCTAAGGGGCTACTGTTACCATTGTTGTGTCTGACTGTTTTGGCAGTTTGTGGCAGACTGAGGCTTTTGTTTTTTTGTTTTTTGCCTTTGCATGCTCCCTGGCACCACCATGCATATGGCTCTTGTTCATACAGTATCCTGACATACCCTATGTTTACTTTAAAAATATTGAGAATACACATACATTCATAGATCCCTTAAATGTACAGGTATACACATTTTACATTTTAGATAGATTTAATATCATGTTGCTGTAAAGGCAAAGTTAACTGTTAAGCCATCTTCTTTGGATCATATATGGCTATGAAGGATTATTTGCCAAGTAATACATCTTTATAGTTAATTTCCTAAGTAGCAGTTCCAGAAAGTTTGGTTTCTTGACTTTGTTCTAGGCCACTGTCTGAGTCTCTGAATTCTCAGTGCTTTGGAGATCAGGAACATCATGTGGTTGGTCAGTTTGGAAATTCTAAATTCTTCTGCCTTCATGCCACTTTTTAGAGAATACACGGGTTCTCTACATCTCCTCCAGTCCTTGGTCTTCTCATTGTATGACCTTTGATTCTCTGGGCCATGAGAGAATCCACTTCTGATACTGCTGATTATGGACTGCCTGTCTTGGCCTTAGTACTGGCATTTCTCTTGCACCTATGTCACTGTTTCACATTCTGAAGCACATTTATTGGCTTTATTAGTTTAAGTATTTCTGGCAGTTTTATTTATTTTTTTTTAAGTCCCTTGCTTACAGATCGTACTGGGATACTCTGATGCCGTCATATGGTGTATGTCTGTGGATCAGAAGGGTGTCACGGAGATGCTTCTGTTTCTCATTTGCAGTTTTAGCATTACCATTCCATTAAGCAGGTTGTCTGGAAATAAAAGCTTCACCCTCTTATTGTCTGAATAATTTTGATGCTGCCTGTGTATCGTTATGTAAAATTAGCTGTTCTGGGACACTATGATGTGCAGATATTGTGTTCAGCTACATTATGACTATTGTGAATTATACCTTTTTTTTGTTTGTTTTTACAAATTAACTTAAAAGTTGATTTTGCCTAGTCATTCAAAAGGTAGTAAGTCAAATGTTGCTACAGCCAAGTTCTTTTAACTGAGCATAGCGTTAGAAAACAGGAATTTTCTGTGAGAACAAGCCTCCTCCATCTCCTGTACAGGATGTTGTCCCCCACACAGCCTCTATTTATTTTTTCTTTCTTTACACAGTAAAAAGTATGAGAATAAGTGAAACATTTGGTTAAAAATTGACTAAGCACATTGTTCAGTGTACTGCTGTTTTGTAGGGTACTACTTAGTCCAGTGTGCTACTACACTTCAAAACACTTTAGACTAGTAGACTGCTAGAAACCGACTTGATTTTTAAATTAAAATTTTTTCCCCAGTTTCTTCCATGGTCTTTCTGGAATTTTACTTTCAGCCTTCGTAGAAATAATTGCCTTCATGTGTCTGCATTGTTTCATTTATGACCACCATGTTTCAAAGAGAACTTGTATTGTCATGAAAACTTAATTTTTACCTAGGAAAAGAATGTTAGCTGATTCCTTTGCATTTCACTGTTTGTTGCCGACGTTCAAAATAATGTAAACAATCATGTTTGTGCACTAGAATTTGGTTTAAATTTAACTCTCTTCTCTTGAATCATTCACAATTCAAGTGTCAAATTTTACTAGATTTAGACAACTTCAGTTTGTAAAGGCAAACAATGTTTTTGCTGCTTAACTGCTTCAGCCATCTATGGCTTACATATTTTTGTAACAAGATTGTTTGGCACATTTCCCCTTTATGTGGCTTCTCGCATTGCAGTTAGTATTTTATGGCCGCCATCTTGTATGAAAAGTTTCACCTATGGGTTCCTGACATTCATCTCAGTGAGATCACAACTCATCAAGTTCAGCTCGAGTACTCAACCAGATGAAAAATTTTGAAATATTTTTTACAGGTGCCCCTGCACCCTTACCCTTTCCCTGAAATTATGTATATATAACAACTTCACCTTTGATTAAACACTGAGGAAGGGAGCTAATGTGGTGGCATAGGTGGATAAAGCCCTAACTACGACCTAGGCAACCCGGGTTCCATTAGCAGCTTGGGCTACTGATGGAAGTTGCAGGGAGGGATGGTTGTTACCATCCTGGGTAGGTGGTGGGTGGACCTATGGTTGTTTACCATGTTGATCCCTAGTGGAGGCTGGGGAAGACACATTTGTCCACATACCTAAAAGAGGGTAACATGGTGGAGATGTGCCTTTGTTGTTGTGGAAGTGAGATGATATGCTGCAGAACTCCATTTCACACCTGCACCCCCAGGTATACCATTATTGTCTGCAAGTGAAGTGGGGAAATAAGCATGTCATAAGTAACCCCCAGTGGAAAATACAGACGTGCCAAACCCCTGAATACCTAGCTCCACTACTGGTTCCAGCAACACCAGGTTAAAGTCCGGAGGGGAAAGGAAATAACTGGTAGACCCAGTGTGGGCAGGTACTGAGGTGTTGGACTGGTATCAAGAAAGACACAGGAAAAGTGAAAAAAAAAAAAACAGAAGAAAGGAGAAAATCCAGAATGAATGGGAATCACTGCTAATACACACTTAGTGATTTCCTCTGGAAAATAGTAATCAGGGATTTCATAACGAGGGAGTTGAATTTGATCACAAATAACCTCATCCACTCTACACTCAACAAGTCAGCTAAGAACCCTGAGTTTAATAGTTTTCTGTTTTATACATGATGTAATAGTCAAAGCATTTTCCCACTTATTTGCTTTTTGATCATCTGTAATTTTTCTTTTATAAGCATCCATTACTTTCTGTAAAACCAGCTCCGTTTCCAAGAAGCCATTCTGTTACAATTATATCAAAATGTTCTGCACCTAAAAAGTGATTCTTCAGAGTTGCAGAATTCATAAGATTGTAACAGTTTTTACTGATTATTTGTGTATACTGCACTATAATTTTATCACATTGTGCACTAGTGAAAAGTCTGTAGTTTTCACGTGTAATGTTTTGATTTTGATAACATCAAGCCTTACATTTTCCTTTATTGTCTTTATATCATTTCATTGCCCATCATTGACAAAACAAAAAGTGCACCTCCATCGTTTAATGGTAAAAGTTTTACTTATCCATGAAGTTGCATTTATCAAATAATGCTGCTGATAAAAATGACTGAAAACAATGCTTGAATCTTTTCCAGTTATTTGCATGGTTGCCCTGTTGATAATTTCAGCATGTGAGTGATTCACTGGAAGTTTATGATCTCTACTCTGCACAGCTCCTGAAGGATTCATGTTTGCTTGTTTTCTTTTTTTAATTCATTCGTTACATTTTATGGGGTCATGATGAGAGCTGTGTTATTATCCAAACGACTATATAACCCTCGTCAGGTGGATTTTTTTGTGTTACCTATCGGAAGTAGTGTTGGATCACAACATGTTTGTGTTTGATGGGAACCTATATCGGCAGACCTCTGGCATTGCCATTGGCAATCCCTGTGCCAATAGCTATGCCAATTTGGTCATGGCCGATTGGGAGTATATATTTATCCTTGGAAAAACTAGTTATGCAACCAATATTAGATTATATTGCCGTTTTGTTGACGATTTATTTTTATTGTGGGCTGGTGATGCTGAATCACTCGCATTCATTTACCATTTGCATGAGAGTAGTTCTTTTTTAGATTTTACTATGAATTTTTCAGAACAAAAAAATTGAGTTTTTAGATGTTCAAATATTTAAGGATGATGTGGGTGGCATACAGACTAAACTACACAGAAAAGAGTGCTTTCGCCCTACTTATGTGCATTATGCCAGCATGCACTCTAGGTTTGTTTACAAGAATGCCCTTAAGGAACAGACTGCAAGGGATGAACATTTTAAAGATGGCCTAGCTATGATGAGTGAGGAGTTCCAGAAGAGAGGCTATAAAGCTCGAGACATTTAAGCAATGAAAGTGATGGCTAGGGCAGAGAGGGATAAGCAGAGGAGGCCTTACTTTGCACCACCTCCAGTGGCACAAGGAAAACTGGTGAACAAAACGCAGATATTATTTTTGCTTTAACTTACAGCAGTGATGATCGACATTTGAAGGGTATAGTAAGTAAATATTGGCATGTACTACAAATTGATTCCAAAATAGCTAAATTAATAGGGCACAAACCAAGGTATGGTTTCAAAAACCAGCAGTTCCTTAAACAAAGATTGTGTTATCCCAAGCAAGGGAATGAACAGATAACTTATTGTCATAGGATAGGTATAGTTAAATGCAAGAAATGTATGTATTGCAGTTTTGTTTTGGAAACCAATGTTTTTATACACCCCCTTAATGGCATTAGGTATAAAGTTAATGCCAATGCAGATTGCAGTACAAAAAACCTGATTTACCTAGCCAAGTGTGTCTGCTGTAAATCCTTTTAAGTGGGCAAGACAAACAGATGAGGAAGCGGATTAGAGACCATTTATACTTTGCTAAGAAAGGTTTAAATTACAGTACTATAGCCAAGCACATGAACACACTGGGGATGGGACATGAGTTCAGTTTCATGGTATTAGAAGTTATACAAGAAAATATAAGAAAAGGTGATATAGTGAACAGGACAGAACAGAGGGAATTGTCCTGGATATTTAAGTTAAGAGTACATAGGAATCCAGGCTTAAATTAATATGTTTCTGTTAAACCTGTTTTAAAGGGATGAAAATTAAGAAAAAAATGAACCCTTTAGTGAGGGCTGAATGAAGTTTACAATTTTTTATATAGATTTCATTTTTTATATCAATTAATTTTTATTTAGTGGTATTTGCATTTTATTTGTATTATATGTATTGCATATTTTTAATGTAGAATTTTCATAAACCATGAATCACCGGTGGTGGTGCTGCGGTAGCGTTGTCACCTCACAGTAAGACGTTGTCCTGTTCGATTCTCAGCTAGAGCGTCTTCTGTGTGGAGACATGCGTGAATGGGCGTACCTTCGTTGAAGGTTGTGTGTCAGGGCCGGCAACTCGGCATGTAAAAATCTACTGCCAGTCATTAGCGGACCAGAGTTCCGCTGTGGCGACCCCTAACCAGGAAAAGCCGAAAGACACAACAACAATGAATCACCTATTAGTTGCCTTGGCAATATGAATGCACTTAATTTTCATTGGTTGTTTGGAATATAAAAGGAACTAGCATTTTTTTACAGAAAGTGATCTGATGAAGTAAACAATATTGTAAAAGAGCTTATCCTGTCTTGTTTTGTGATTAAAGATTTTTTACTTGGAGTTTGGAACTTGGAGAATTCTCATTTTTGTAGCCGTGTTTCAGTTTTGGTGATTGGACATTTTATGAGGTCATAAAATATTTGAAGTACTTTTCTATTAGAAAAGTAATGCATTTTACAATTTATACAAGTCATATAAACAGACGTAATGCACTACCAAAAAATTACCTAGCTACTTTACGCCATTCTTCTAAAATTTAGATATCGTGTCCCTTCATTTGAATAAAATTACATTTATGTCTCTCTTTTTTATTGTGAAAGATAAGTGCTTTTACATTCTATTTCTGGCACCAGGTTGCATGTGTTGGTGGGGGGACTTAACACAAGAGACATGAGGCTTACATCCCTTCTGCTTATTGCCTAACTGAGGAGTTGCTGCAATCAGCACCTTGTCTGGCTGCTTCACAGACTAGGGTGGAGTGAGATTGTTTTACTCTTTTTGCATGACTAATGCATTTGCATGTACATCCCTTATACAGCTGTCTTGACAGTGAGAAAGGTGATGTTACTTCCTGATAAGCTGTCCACAAGGCATTCTTCATGCTTAAAGAACTGCTCGCCCTGACAGCCCGCCCTCAGAGAAATCAAAAAAATGGCAGTGCAGTGTTTGCCCACTTCAACAATCACTGCAATGCAAAACCAATGCACAATATTTCAGATTATATAATCCCTTTTTCTGTTCTACTAGCTAGGTGAAAGGTGAATGCTTTATTGCAAGTGTACCTATCCATCTATGTGTATACATTTATGCGTAAACATATACATGCACCCACACACAACAGGTATAAATACATAGATGCTTGTGTGTGTGTGTGTGTGTGTGTGTGTGTGTGTGTGTGTGTGTGTGTGTGTGTGTATCCAGAGACCCACTATGAGTCCTTCAACAAGAACCATTGTCAGTAAACTGAATGAGTTGTGGTCTTCATATCGTGCAACCACCAAAACTCTGGGTAGGATTAATTTAACAATCATTATCTGTGTACAGGGGCAAGCCCACATGTGCAGTACAGCTAAGTTAAATATACTAGTTCATGCTGAGACAGGTGGGAGGAAGAGAAAACTCCTACAAAGAGTGAAAAACTTTCTCACACAACTGTGATCCCACTGAAGAGCTGAGTATTCCAGCAATAGTAGCAAAAGTAAGTTTGGGGGAGTTGAGATTGCTTTCCAACAGATAGCATTAATTGAACGGTAGAGCTCTCTTAACTGTTTATCTACTTATCTGTCTCCCTGTTTACGTATCTGTTATCTAGTTCTCTACCTGTTTAGCTGTCTGTGAATGCACAATATGTGTGTGTGTGTGTGTGTGTGTGTGTGTGTGTGTGTGTGTGTGTGTGTGTGTGTGTGTGTGTGTGTGTGTGTGTCTGTGTCTGTGTCTGTGTGTGTGTGTGTGTGTGTGTGTGTGTGTGTGCAGCTAAGATGCAGTCTTGTGTACATTTTGTACAAACGTAAATGGTATGAAATTTCTCTTTAGTTTCATGTGTCCTTTAGTCAGTGGTATGTGAAACACAACAAGCAATGCTACTAATGTTATATGACTCCAGCTAGAAGTTAATGGTTTTAGAATGAGATTCATGTAGGCTAGCAGTCATAGACAAGTACTGTACAGGCGGTTTGGAAGGGGGTCACTGCACAGTGCCTCAAAGCTAATCAGGCGTGTTAGGCACTGAACTATCCCAACAGTTTGAGCACAAAATTAAAGAGATCTAGGTTCATACATTCCCTGTGCTCTCGCCCTTCCTCTTGGATTAAAAATACCTCAAAATGCTGGTAGAGTATTATAAATTATGCAGTTATATCACAGAAGTATTAGAAGCATTATTCTTTTGGTTTGAAAGAGTTTATCAATTGGTCATTTATAATCTCTTGCATTGCTACCTGCTACAAGAAATAAAACAGGATGGTAGTGATACTTGCAAACATTGCAGATGCTATAAAATAAATGAAAGAAACTTTAGAAGTTTGATATAAGTTGTTTCAGTGTGCTGCTGTGGAGATCAGTCCCATCAAAAACACTGCGACTCATTATGCTCAGCTGACTTATTTGCAGTCTCTCATAACTACACATTGCAGAAGGAAATCTCTGATGTGTGTGCTGCAGAAGTATGAAG
Source organism: Protopterus annectens (assembly GCF_019279795.1). Taxonomy (NCBI): domain Eukaryota; kingdom Metazoa; phylum Chordata; order Ceratodontiformes; family Protopteridae; genus Protopterus; species Protopterus annectens. The sequence continues at coordinate 716,418,951 of NC_056730.1, read as the reverse complement.
CAAATTCCTGCCAACTGCAACAAACTGTAAATGAACTTGATATCAGATTAGATGATATGGAACACAGGGCTAGGCACAATAATGTAATCATATTGAGTCTTCCTGAACATGTGGCGGGAAACAATCCTAGGGCATTTGTTGGAGTAGAATTGAAAAATATACTGTGTGTCGAGACTGTGTCAGTGATAAAGTGTGCCCATAGAATTACTCACAGAACACCTAATGCCAGATACGCAAGGCAGTTCATCTTCAAATGCTTGGATTATACAAATAAAGAATTTATTATTCAGGAGGCCAGAGTGTTGAGAAATGATCTAGGAGTAGTGGGAACTGTAAGAGAATAGTACCAGACTATAGCCTAACAAAGAAAAGCCCTAGCACCATATGTCATAGTTTTCAAAAAAAGGAGATTCAGCATGCAGCTAAGATTTGCAGCCTGCATACATTTAACAAAAGGGAATCTAATCTGCACATTCATTTCTGTAGATGAAGTGGCCAGTCTGAAGAAAAGACTATTTCTGAGATAGCTGTGACTGCAGAAAATATGATGGACGTCTCAGAGCAGTGGCCAAAAAAGAAGGACCAGTGGAGCCTGTCCAGCACAGAAGGTGGAATTCCAAAAGGGAAAGGTGTGGAAAGCGTCACATTTTTATACCTTGGCAAGTAAAATGAGTGGCTCCCATCCAGAGGGTCATAAAACTGGCTGTGCAGACATATCAAGTCAATATGAGCCTTTATCCATGGTACCAAGCTTGGATGAAGAAGATTGCCAGGTGGATGTAGATTCTCATGGTCGAATGATGCAGAAAGCTGCAGCTGAATCCACAGAATATATATACATATGTACATATTTTATTTATATATATATATATATATATAGATATATAGATATATATATATATATATATATATATATATATATATATATATATATATATAGCCAAGAGTGAGGCTACCAATCTAAGGTTCAGCACCATCCTGCAGTTGGAGAAAAGGACCTGGTTCTCTCTACTGAACACCTAACAGCTACCAGTCTAGCATACCGGAATTCATTCATGCCTGCAGATACAGAGAAAGAGCTGAACAGCTGAAAATTCTAGATGTAAACTGTCTTTTTTATGGCATTATGTGCATGAGTAGGCTCCATTGTAATCATTCTAGTGGGCAGAATAGAGTGCAGTTACATCTGATCATAATATCTTGGGAGGTATAATCATGATCAATAAACTGATTTTTGCAATGGAAAGCTACTGTTATTACTAAAACAATATGACTGCAAGGGGCAAATGTTCTTGAGAATGGTTGTCTGTGAAATTAGCATCAGGTGATAGTGTATACTTTTGTAATGTCTGCATGTTAGTACTACACAATATGTTAAAACTTAATTCAGTTAAAGTTGAAAAGTACACTGTTTTGAAATGTTTTGGGTAAGGCAGTGCTACACTATTTTGCAATGTGCATTATCAAAACTACTTGCGGATGTGTTTTGGGTTACAGGGGGTAGGCAAGAGCCAGGAGTAGATGACCCTTTTGTTTGGTGGTCTAGACCAGCAATTAACATTTTTCTCAGCAACATACAACAAGACCATTATAAAACTAGGTTATCTAGGCACCTGGGGAAAAATAAAGGTCTGATTAAAAGAGCTACAGAAATCCCAAACAAAAATATGTGAACAACTAAGGAATGTCAGTAATTCAGCAAATAAGAAAAAAACATTGGGTTGTATTAAAATGTATGGGGTAGTTTTACATCTTGCAAAAGAAAGGTTATTTATACAAGTAAGGTGAAGTTGATCTGTCAGCAGGAAACCAAATTAAAGCTTAAAGACCAAATAGAATTCTGGAGGTTTTGGCATGGTTGGGGTGTACAAGTTACTGCAGATTTGCCAAGTGTGCAGTAGCTATCCTCATATATAACTCATTGGGCTGGCCCAAGGTAAAGGATGTGACAGATAAGTCAGGTTGGTAGGAGATGATGCTGTTAATAACAGTTAGTCAGCAGCTTATGATTGAGAATTTTTTTTTGCCCCGATTGAAGATGATACTCCCCCATTCACTAAATGTTACAAGGCATTAAATGAAAACAAAGCAAATATAATGGAATTGTTATGAGGGGGGATTCTTAACACAGTAGTAGACCCAGCATTACATAGTATACCAGAGGATAAGAGTAGGAATAGGCTACAGCCAAGCTTAAAGTGTTTATGGAAGATTGTGAGTTAGAGGACAGATACAGGATGATGAATAGCATGAGAAAAATATACCTATCTGGACCATAAGGGTGGTGTGACTAGTAGCATTTACTTGTGGCTTTTTTCTAGTACCTATTTTGTGAATATAGAGCAAATTGGTATTCTCCTGACTATATGATCAGGCCATGCAGTAGTTAGTTTTAAAATACTGGACTGTAAAAGATCAACAGCACTAGCATCTGGTAATTTGATCCCTTGGTAATGAAATGAAAGCAACTGTAGAAATGGTGAGAATTAGAATTAAAACATACTGTGATACCAATCCCTGAATACACAATGTAGCTTGACTGGGGATTGCTTAGATGGACATTATAGGATTTGCTGAGCCCTAGACAAGGCAAAAGAGGAATAGGAGGTTGGCAAGTAAAAGGGATTGGAAGGAAGAGTAATGCATGTACAAACCTTGTGCAAAAATAAGGCTATACAAATAAACAGGTGTTAAAATAGATTAGTCATGAGAAAAAACTCTTAGATTCTTGTATTATCAGATAATTGATGAGAAAGGGGAGAGATACAAAAGTTTCTACTGGACAAAATGTATGTCATCACAAATTGTTATAGCACATAAATTACTACAGGAGAAAGTGGGGGAAGTAGCAATGCAGCATTACAGGTTGGGTTTACTAATCACATTCTCAGTTTAAATCAATGAGCTTCTAATGGCAGAGTACAAAGGACAGTTTAGTTTAGGTCATGAAATATAAGAGGAGTGGCCCAATATTGTAGGGCCACAACACCTACACAAGATTTCCATGAGACGTCATGGGGGAATGAGAGAATTGCAGCCATTGAAAAATTGACTCAGGTAAGGCACTACTATTAGAACAACTAATGGATGAATGTTTAAAGGAGTTTAAACAGGACCCAGCATCACTGTTGTTAAAATGTTATCTAGAGTGTGACATGATAGGTTCTTTTTCTCCAGGGGATACAAATATAGCAAAAATATAGCAAAAGTACTGATGTTCTTAAAACCGAATAAGGAAAAGATGCTGCCAAATAACTACAGACCAGTTTTGTTGCTACAGTTCTATTTAAAAATATATGCTAAAGTTTTAGTGAACAGGATATTAAATCTGCTACCACAGATAGTATCAGACTACAGCAAGGATTTATTAAATACAGTAATGACCCAGACCTGCTGAGAGTGTGTTTGAATATACAGAAATTGAACGCCCTGAGAAATTTAAATGCAGATGTTGTACTAATAGATTTTAGTATTTAAAAAGGTAGTCAGTTCAATTAAATGGCCCTTTATTTGGCAGTTGTTGGAAGATTTAGTCAGCAGTATCAGTAACTGTACTGAAATCCCAAAGCAATGCTTTCTACCAGTGAAGTTTTTTTTGACCTGGGGACATGAGGTGAGGATGTCCTTTTCATAGCTCTCAACCTCTAAACAAAAGAAATGTGGACAAAGCCAAAATAATGGGGGGACAAAGGTCCAAAAATAGGGAAAATTTTTAGCTATTGCTCTTACAGCCTTAGAAAGTTGCTAGAATAAAAATGTTTGGATTATGATGCATATTCTGAAGGATATCAAGTCTAAAACTTTCAAGCCTAAAACATAAATGACTGCATTCAAAGACAGAAAACATGAGGCAAAAATCTGGACAGTTGAGAGGTATGGTCCTCTTCTCCCCTTATTGTTTGTCATAGCTTCAGAATTCTTTATACAGTATTTGAATGCACATCTAAAATGTAGGAATACATATACGCTAAGAAGGCCCTGTGATGTCAACTTGGTTCACAGACAGCTAGCTGCGTTCTTTGGCTTAATCATCTTGAGAAGAATTTTAAGGTAAGCCTAGATGAATTCAATAAGCTGGAAAGTATAATGAACATGAAACAAATTTTCCCTTTTCTAGCATGGCAAACATGGAGATTGAGGCATTGGTAGGAGTGTTAAAGGAAAAGATGGTAACCAAGTGCTCATATTTAGGAGTAATTATGACATGAGTTGCAACCATATTAGTAGAAATGAATGCTAAATCACTTTATAAGGAATTAAGTGGCAAGATCTTGGGTTGGAAGAAAACAAAATTACATTTTTACTAAGTTGCAAATAATAAAAATGCATATCTTGCCAAAAGTTTTCTGACAGGACACCTTCCACACTTTCATAAATCTGTATATCTAAATACATTTCAGATATTAGTATCAGGCCTGCTATAGGATGAAACCTATCAGAGGCTACAGGGGGAAAAGTTTAGCTTTCAAGTCAAAGTATGGAGGAGTAGGCCTCTCAGAGTTCAATAGGTGTAATGAAGCTGCTGTGAAGTATCAGAATATTAGACACTGATTACAACCCAGGACACTTTGGGAGCTGTTGGAAAATACTGTATTAAAGGAAGTCTGGAGCAGCAACAAAAGGTAAAATGACACTAGGGTATGAGTTGGAAGAAGTGGGTAGAAACCAAGGTATGGAAATGGAAAGAGTCCAAAATGGAAGGGATCTACTGAAAATGAATTTGGGGAACCAGTAATGTCACCATAAGTGGATGTCCATTTTTTTGTATAAGTTGTACAGCTGATGAGAAATGTTTTGTATATATAACAGTACAGTGCTGAGTTATAATGTCATGAGACCTAGTATCCTAGACCATGAATTCAGATAGTAGCAACATTTACATCTGAGGAAGGTGTTGCAAGTTGATAAACTACAACATAAAGTGGAAAAATGACCAACTACTTGGGTGTATAAAGAAGTTGTTTATTAGCAGACAGTATTTTAGAGGGGGATTGAAAAAAGGTTTTAATTTTGAGGATAAGGATGCAACCCAGAACAAGACAAATGGAAGAAAATGCTACACACATCCATGGAATAGGCTAATGAAATTACATACATCTCTGAATATCTCAGAGATGTTGTGCTGTACAATGTTTAAACTAATCCATATGTGGCAGCATTCCCCATTTAGGGTATTTAAGCAAAGTTGGTCAGACATGTCAGCATGCTGGTGACGTCGGACACCAGGGGCAGATTATCTAGAAACATGTGGAAGTTAGTAATTGAAGCCATATATTGATTGACCTCAAGGCAACTACCAAACAGAGACGTTGCAGGCTTTGGATAATGCATATAACCCCCCATGGTATCAGATAGACAGGGATATTTTGATATGGACAAGTGGTGTGTCTGTCATTGTTAAGCTTTATTTAAAGGGCATGGAAAACACATCCCAAGATAATGACAACCCCAATTCATATAGTCTTTTATGAAGAAATCCATTGAATCCTGGGTGGAGTAAATCAACAAGAACAGCAGGGGCAGTGGATTTTTTTAAGCAATGCAAGTGTCAGCCTTCGTGAATAAAAAGGATTAAGAAGGGGAGGATAGGTCTTCTGTTTAATCCAGGAAAGGTGTAAATTGTTTGGGGAGTCAACTCAGGAAAGAAAAACATGGGTTATAGATGGGGTTCCTGGACATTGGCAGTGAGTGCGAACGTTATGATAACCTACAAACTAGGTCAATGTATGTAAATGTAATGAAAATGTTAAGTTGCTAGAATTTTCTCTTGGGGATATCAAATTGTCAAAATAAGTAAATATTTGTGATAATGTTTTTGTTTTTCTGCTAACAGAAATGTAAAAGAAACTGCCTAAAAATAACCAGTGTTTCTTTGTACTATTTTCTGTACAATTTATATGGTAAAAGTACAAGAATTTCAGATAATGTGGAAATATGTTTAATTGTAATGAATTATGATGTCTGCATTGTTGAAGTGTGTGTTACAAAGTTTATGAAGTGCAATACGATGCTGTCATTCTGGAGTTTCTCCATAAGTCTGTCCAATAAAGATATATTTGTGAAATAAAATAGTTAAAGAGAAGCATAGTGCTTACAGAAGAAGCATTGCCAGTCTGCTGCATGGCTGGCCCAGTGCTGCAGTGGTGCATTTGATTCATGTGACGTATGTCCAGTGAAGGTCAGCTAGCATAACTCAGTCAGTGTGCTTCTACGCATGCAGTATAGCGCTGCATTACATGCTGTATTCATCCGACACAAGAGTGGCCGCATAGTGGGAACCAAGCTGACCACTGTCACAGCACAAAACAATGTGCCGACCCTCTTCATATAAGTGAAGAGAAAATGGAGATGAATGGAAGGTAAGAAAGAAAACAAGAAGAGGGAGCTACACAGAGTAACCATAAGGTATGACTGAATCGAGGGAAAAAGGATATATTTTTTCAGGAAAAGAGATATTTTTTACTCTATCAAAGATTAACATAGATGGTGAAAGTAGTGATGGAAGGATGTGGATGGGAAAGAAGGAGAATTGCAAGTAGCTGGGCATATACGCAAACATAACACACATATTCAGACAGACAAGGCGGGCATGCACTCAAAAGACTGGGAACACTGGATTAACACAGATATACAGAGGGCGAACAAGAGGTGGTATGGGGCTGGAAAATGAACAAAGACTAGGGAATAATACGTTAGGGAGGGAAAACATCAGAATGGGGATAGGGTGGGTTCTTGGCATGCTTAGATGCCAGGCCAGCCTTTGGTAAATTTTAGTTGCTCACATTGTTTTTCTTTTGCTGGCCTATTTACTCACGGCAGATTAATTGTCATTATTTACATGCATCCATACACCTGTTCTACAGGTGTAGACATAAAGGAACTAGCATCCTAATCATTTAACAGTAACTATTGTTTTCAAAAACACATCATAAATTGCCCTTTTTAACATTTTACCTTTCCTTTCTAGGTAATGTTTACACTGAATTCCTGCTATGACAAACTAATGAATTCTAATAGCCCAGTTATCAACTTGTCAAAAACCTTACAGCACCACTGTGTTATATGATTTATATTAATTGCTCCAAGTGTTGTATTAAATTGATTGAACTAACATGTTGCTTTGTTGTCTACTTTGGAATACTGCTGGTTTCAAGAGTCTTTTTTGGATGGGGAATAAGGTGTTTTGGTTAGTCGAGGACTTTGCCAATTGTTTATTTTCTTCAGGAACATACATCATTTGTTGTGAGGTAACTCTGTCATATAACCATGCATCCAACTACATATGTATTTAGTTGTCCTAGCTAATGGCAAAAAATTATTTATTCCTTCCTCCCTTTCTGTATATGTGCAAATGTTAAAACAGTGTAACCAATATTGAAAACTTAACTACGATAGAAGAGATGCTGTAAATGTAGGTTAGTTGAATAAAAGGCATTGTATCTTCTTCAAGGTCTATGGTGGGTGCTTGACCAGAGTGCCTTTAATAGCCAAACAGCTTACTTTTGGTAACTTCTGTTGTAAATGTACGCACACATGCCCATGCAAGCACACGCGTGCACACACACATACACACACATGCATTAGAGACAATTCCCATATTTGGGGAAATTAGTAGTACAGATTCAGTTTTAGATCATTCCATGAAAATCACTTAAGGCTGGGCCTTGTAAGAAACTGAAACTTTTACAGTTAGAAGATCATGAAAGGAAAGTTGTGCAAAGCAAGTGCTTTATGCTTGTGTAGTCCTCCATACTTCCAATCCATCTACATGTTATAATAACCTCCTTGATCACCATTACGTACAGGAAAGACAAATACTTAAGTTCATAGAAATCAAGCATTTGACTCTATCTTTTGTCCAGCAACCTAAAAAATAAAGCAGTGCCATTCAGAAATACTGTTGTCAAATTTGTATAATTGTGCTTGTATTTTGGATAAGGATATGTTACTCCTTAAGGCTGTGGGAAAATAGATGATAATTCTGAAACCTGCCATGTTGTGTTCTAGTGTAATCCAAAGATTAAGCAAATCATCCACCTTCAGGCAGAAAAACAGTCACGCTTAAAGTAATTTATCAAGTACATGAGTTACAGACTCTAGTTCCAGGATCATAACAAAGACCTTCTGGAATCTACTTTCTACTTTTTACGAGTGTATCAGCTGACAGTGTTATTGTCGTATGCTTGTGAGATGAATTAATATTGTTATGACAGTAGATTTATTGCAGTTTTGAAAGCAGTACTGCTGCAGTCTAATCTCTTTTACACACACACACACACACACACACACACACACACACACACACACACACACACAGAGTCTTGCAAGTTAGTAGAGTTACATATGTTGATTTCTTTATCTGGAGAACTGTTAGTAATTTTAATTTTTGTAAGAAGTAATTTTGTTCTATTAACTAATGAGTCTTAAAATAAATAAACTTTTACAACAATAAGAAGTGTTAAAAGAAATGAATTGTTACAGGAGTTAGCATGCTTTTGTGATAAAGTTTAATTCTTTGATGGATAGTTCAGTGGTGATGACATATCTTAAAAATGCTGGCCAGTATTTATGTACAGCTGCTCAGGTAAGTTGAGATGTTCTTCGTCTACCATTGCTGCAGTCCTGACATATGGGTATTCCGCTGTCCACCATCGGCCCGAATACCAAAGGGCTAGAATCTGGCGTCGGTCATGGCGCTCGAGGCTGACATCAGTATGTGCCAGTATAAATGCGCATGACCGACGCCATACCCTCAGTCTTTCTTGCCGCGTGGTCCTAAGCAGAAGCAGTGTTTGCAAGTGCCGCTCGCTTCTGGAATTGTCGGTTTTCGAGTTTCAGACCGGAGACCAAGCTGGGCTGAGTACCCCGTTGGGGACACTTTTGTCTTTTTCTTGCCTCAGTATTACCGGATGTCAGAAAAAGTTAATAACTGTATTTCTTGTAGGAAACAGATTCCTCATAGGGATTTCCATTTACTCTGTGTTCCTTGTTTAGGGCCTGAGCACTGCGTTGTTGGGTGTCGCTTTTGTGCTGCCTTTGATAAGCGCACTATTAAACGTCGCTTGGACTGTGCTAGGCTAGTGTTTGGTAAACGGTGCAATTATAACATGCCGTCGGATTCTCCGCCCAGTTCGGCTGAAAAACGCAAAGAGTAATCCTTTGCGGTCCAAACGAGATGAGTCCGTTGCGGACGCCGGTTCGGTAGAGCCACCGACTACTTCAACGGCTCCTTCTGACAGTTTAGCGGAGTCTCCAGGGGAGCCTTTGCTGCTTCAGGAAGTGGCTTCTCCTGTTGTAGGCCAGGCTGAAGGGGCTTCTCATGTGTCGGTGGTTCCCTCCCCTCACAGAGTTTCTAGGCCTCCCCTTCTCATAGTAAAAGCCTTTCTAAATCTAAATCTGCCCCTGCTGGTGTCTGTCCACAGGGTCCAGCTCCTAGAAAGCACATGTTAAAGGTGGCGGAGGATTTGATTACTTTAATTAGGGTTCTATGCCTCCCCTGAGAAAAGGCCCAGGGTAGAGCCAGGGATAGGGGTCTGGGTCAGTCTTCCAATGACTCTGATTCTTCTGTGGAAGAGCCCCAGGATTTCCTCCCTACTCTGATTCAGAGGCTGAGGATTCTCCTCCTCTCGTCCCTCCTGAAGATTTTTCTTTTCTGAAACCTTGCATTCCATGAGGGAGCATTTTATATGGGAAGGCCAGGATTATTCTGATTCTCGTAAAAGGCTTTGAGAATTCTTGTTTTTGCCTTAGCATAGGCCTTTGGCTATTCCCCCTGTATTAGATGTTGTTCGATGTTTTTCTGAGGCTTCTCTTAACCCTGACTCTTTGCCTCCTGCCCCTGCTAAACCAGATAGGTACTGCAGGGTACCGGAAGCTCACTAGTATTTATTCAAGGGTCCTAGGGCTGACCCAGACACCATTGCTCGAGGCCCCAAGGGTGTCAGGGCTGCTGTGGTTAAGAATCCAGTTCCTTTGGACAAGGATGCTAGAGCTCTGGATAGGTGGGGTAAGAAGTTGTATACCTCTTCCACTTTAGCTATGAGGGCTTTACGTTGTCAAAATTATTTGCTGGGCCAATTAAAATGTAAAGTTGATGCTTTCTCTGAAGGTATTGAATGTAAAGAGCTTCAGGATTTAGTGCATGTTTCAGAACAAGTTGGTAAGCATTCTTTGCAATATGGTTTTGATGCTTTACAGGCTTCTTCCAGGGTGGCTGCTACTAGTTCAGTTCTTCGCAGGCATGCCTGGTTAAAAGTTCAAACATTGTCAGAGCATGTTAAGGCTCGGATTATGGATGCTCCTTTGCAGTCTGATGTTCTTTTGGCCCTCCGGTTGAATCAGTTTTGAAGAAATGGAGGAAAAGCTAAGTCTATGCAGACAGTTAAGGATTGTTTACAGGTTCAGCCCCTAAGTTCAGTAGGAATTGGCCTACTAAAGGGTGGTCTTTTCCCTCTTCAGATTATCAGTCTAGGGGCAGGTCTAGGCGAGGTAGGGGTAGAGCTTCCTCTCAGGGCCCTGCTACTCCTAGGACTTTGGGTTCTTTACCCCTTCTGCTGGGAGGGCAGGGGTCAGTCCTTTCGAAACAAACTCAATGACCTGCGCCTTCAGCTGCTGGACTCTGCCATGCTGGCAGCTCCTCTAGGAGGAAAACTGGGACTTTTCAAAGTATTGGCATTTGGTTACCCAGGACAAATGGGTATTGGACATTGTAAATCGAGGCTACAAATTTTATTTCCACACTTTCCCTCCTTTCAAAGGTATGCCAGATGTGCCTCATCAGCAAAGACTGGAAGCACGGGCAAAATATTTCTTCTCGGCTTCAGTGGAGGGCAATACAGGAAGTACCTTCTGCTGAAGGAGGCACAGGGTTTTATTCCCGTCTTTTCTTAGTGCCAAAGGAAGTAAATACTTGGAGGCCAATTCTGGATTTGTCCATTCTAAACACCTTTTTGGGGATGTCAAAGTTCAAGATGTTAACGCTGCAGCGTTGCTGCCTATGCTGGGCAAGGCTCACAGAGGGCTATCTTCACATTCCTATCGGGCCCAGTTCCAGAAAGTTCCTGAGATTTCGGAATGGGAATTTGCATTGTCAGTTCTCTGCATTGCCCTTTGGCTTGTCTACTGCTCAGGGTATTCACAAAAGTCCTGGCTCCAGTAATTGTTTTTTCGACTACAAGGAATTCAAATTTATCCTTATCTGGACGACTGTTTGTTTCTGGCTCAAGGCAAGCAAGAACTTCTTCAACATCTTCACTATGTAATGACAGTTTTAAGATGCCTAGGGTATTCTGTGAACTAAATAAAGTCCAGTCTAGTACCCTCACAAGAGATGTGTTTTCTGGGTGTGGGACTGAATACAGCAACCCAGATGGCATTTCTTACCCTGGACAAACAAAGACATCTTCATCAATACTTCCATCGGCTTTCAGTAATGTCCAGGCTGACTGCAAAGACAGTCCTTCAAGCCTTGGGTTCATGGCATCTTGTATTCTAGTGCTTCCCAATGCCAAACTGCATATGAGGAAGTTACAATGGTATCTCAAAAGCGTGTGGACTCAACGCAGCCACGATTTGGACACTGTCATTCAGATTCTCCCTTGCATACAAAAAGAATTTCTGTGGTGGGCTCAGGAATGTCACCTAAACAAGGGACTCTCTGTGACCCAGCCAGAGGCATGTCAGATATTAACGACAGACGCCTCGGAGTCGGCCTGGGGAGCTCATCTCAAGGAAAATGGATTCAAGACCTTTGGCCCCAGAGCTACTTCATTTACATATCAACATGAAAGAGATGCTGGCAGTTCAATTTGCTTTGGAAGCATTCAAGAGCCTACTTCAATCAGGACTGGTGTTGATTCGAACAGACAACACAACAGTCATGTGGTACATCAACAAGCAAGGGGAACCCATTCTTATCCATTGTGCAGACAAGCAATGCTAGTATGGGAAACTGCTTTAAAACTGCACATCACTCTTCGAGCACAGTTTCTGCCAGGAGCACAAAATTCTTTAGCAGATGTTCTGAGCAGACAGATTGTGGATCCTCGCGAATGGAAGTTGGATCATCAGGTGTTTCTGCAGTTGTCCATGGCTTGGGGAACTCCAGACATAGATCTGTTCGCTTCTCCTCTGAATTATCAACTGCCTAAGTTTTGCACAAGGCTATTTCATCCAAAGCCTGGAAAATAGATGCACTATCCTTCAGCTGGAGAAACCTGCATCGTGTATGCCTTTCCTCCTTTGCCTCTTCTTCCAAAGGTATTGTTGAAAGTCAGGAGGGAAATGCCTCGCATGATTCTGATAGCACCAGATTGGCCTCGACAACGTTGGTACCCTCTCTTAAGGAGTTTAATTCTTGGGACACCTTGGCCATTACCACAGATTCCTCACTTATTGACTCAGGAGGACAATCATTTTCTCAATATCAGTGTGCAATCTCTTTGCCTGACAGCCTGGAGAATTCAGTTTTGGGGAAGGAAGGCCTACAGCTTCCACAACAAGTTTTGGATGTTCTTTTGGAAGCCAGGCGTCCTACTACTCAGAAAGTTTATGCTGATAAATGGGAGAGATTTTTTCTTTGGAGTGCAGCTCACGGCTTTGATGTTAAATTGCCTAACTTGAGTTGTATTTTGCATTATTTGACTGTTTTGTTAGACAGGGGATTGTCTTTCTCTTCTGTTAAAGTGCATGCTGCAGCTATTTCTGCTCACTATGAATGTGACCCTCCTTTGTTTTCTCATCCATTGGTTAAACAGTTTCTTAGAGGGGCAAAGAATATAAGACCCCCGAGAAGAGCTCCCACTCCAGCCTGGGATCTTACTTTTGTTTTGGAGAAGCTGACTCTGCCTCCATTTGCACCTGCAGCTACAGCTGAGTTGAAGTTGTTGTCTTGGAAGACTGCTTTGTGTTGGCTGTTACTTCTACTCGAAGGGTCTCTGAATTACAGGCCCTCATGGCAGTAGAACCATTTCTGATTTTTCACAAGGACAGAGTTTCCTTACGTACTAATCCTACTTTTATGCCTAAAGTAATTTCAAATGTGGCACTGAACCAATCTATACATTTGCCTACTTTTTATGCTGACCCCTAAATAAAGGGGTGAAAGTTTTGCATTCTTTGGATGTGCATAGGCATTTAAGATATTATTTGAGCAGAACCAAAGAGTTCAGAAGATCTCAACAGTTGTTTGTTTCTTTTGCTTTGACTTCACAAGGGAAAGCTGTTTCAAAACAAACTATCTCCAAGTGGATTGGCCATTGTATTGCTTTTGTTATTCTCATCATGGGAAAGATGTTCCTGCTGGGATCAGGCCTCACTCTACTAGGGCTACGGCCACCTCTACTGCTTTTGAGAGGGGTAGCTGCTAAGGACATTTTGGAGGCAGCTACTTGGAGTTCTGTACATACATTTACTAAGCATTATCATTTACCTCTTTATTCTAGGTCTAGGGCTGGGTTTGCCACTGCTCTTCTACAGGGCATGTTAGCAGCTCCTAATTCTATTTAGTTGGCCATCCTCCCTGTTTTCCGTTGCTCTGGGATTCTACCCATATGTCAGGACTGCAGCAATGGTGAGACGAAGAACATAGTACAGTTTTGTACCTACCATAAATGTAGATGTTCGAGGATATCCATTGCTGCAGTCCAAATTTCCTCCTCCTCCCCTTATTTAGGTTTGGGTTTTGGGTGGTTTTTTTTGCATTCTGACGTCTGAGGCAAGAAAGACTGAGGGTATGGCGTCGGTCATGCGCATTTATACTGGCACATACTGATGTCAGCCTCGAGCGCCATGACCGACGCCAGATTCTAGCCCTTTGGTATTCGGGCCGATGGTGGACAGCGGAATACCCATATGTCAGGACTGCAGCAATGGATATCCTCGAACATCTACATTTATGGTAGGTACAAAACTGTACTTTGTGTTGCTCAGCAGTAGTGTGATTCAGAGTCATATATACTCTCCATGGCATTGATTTGCATTAAGCAATTTGTAATTTGCATGTTTAAGAATGACTCATATGAGCACTTCAAACAACTGATCATCTGGGTACTCTAAAGTCTTGCACAACTAAATAACGCAAATGTATACACACACACAGACACACACACACACACACACACACACACACACACATGCATGCATTAGAGACAATTCCCATATTTGGGGAAATTAGTAGTGCAGATTCAGTTTTAGATCATTCCATGAAAATCACTTAAGGCTGGGCCTTGTAAGAAACTGAAAGTTTTACAGTTAGAAGATCATGAAAGGAAAGTTGTGCAAAGCAAGTGCTTTATGCTTGTGTAGTCCTCCATACTTCCAATCCAACTACATGTTATAAAACCTTGGTCACCATTACGTACAGAAAAGACAAATACATAAATTCATAGAAATCAAGCATTTGATTCTATCATTTGTCCAGCAACCTCAAAAAATAAAGCAGTGCCATTCAGAAATACTATTGCCACATTTGTATAATTGTGCTTGTATTTTGGATAAGGATATGTTACTCCTTAAGGCTGTGGGAAAATAGATGATAATTCTGAAACCTGCCACGTTGTGTTCTAGTGTAATCCAAAGATTAAGCAAATCATCCACCTTCAGGCAGAAAAACAGTCACACTTAAAGTAACTTATCAATTACATGAGTTACAGACTCTAGTTCCAGGATCATAACAAAGACCTTCTGGAATCTACTTTCTACTTTTTACGAGTGTATCAGCTGACAGTGTCATTGTCTTATGCTTGTGAGATGAATTAATATTGTTATGACAGTAGATTTATTGCAGTTTTGAAAGCAGTACTGCTGCAGTCTTATCTCTTTTACACACACACACACACACACACACACACACACACACACACACACACACACGAGTCTTGCAAGTTAGTAGAGTTACATATGTTGATTTCTTTATCTGGAGAACTGTTAGTAATTTTAATTTTTGTAAGAAGTCATTTTGTTCTATTAACTAATGAGTCATAAAATAAATAAACTTTTACAACAATAAGAAGTGTTAAAAGAAATGAATTGTTACAGAAGTTAGCATGCTTTTGTGATGAAGTTTAATTCTTTGATGGATAGTTCAGTGGTGATGACATATCTTAAAAATGCTGGCCAGTATTTATGTACAGCTGCTCAGGTAAGTTGACTTGTATTGCTCAGCAGTAGTGTGATTCAGAGTCATATATACTCTCCATGGCATTGATTTGCATTAAGCAATTTGTAATTTGCATGTTTAAGAATGACTCGTATGAGCACTTCAAACAACTGATCATCTGGGTACTCTAAAGTCTTGCACAACTAAATAATGCAAACGTATACACACACACACACAGACACACACACACACACACACACACACATGCATGCATTAGAGACAATTCCCATATTTGGGGAAATTAGTAGTACAGATTCAGTTTTAGATCATTCCATGAAAATCACTTAAGGCTGGGCCTTGTAAGAAACACTTTTACAGTTAGAAGATCATGAAAGGAAAGTTGTGCAAAGCAAGTGCTTTATGCTTGTGTAGTCCTCCATACTTCCAATCCAACTACATGTTATAATAACCTTGGTCACCATTACGTACAGAAAAGACAAATACTTAAGTTCATAGAAATCAAGCATTTGACTCTATCTTTTGTCCAGCAACCTCAAAAAATAAAACAGTGCCATTCAGAAATACTGTTGTCAAATTTGTATAATTGTGCTTGTATTTTGGATAAGGATGTGTTACTCCTTAAGGCTGTGGGAAAATAGATGATAATTCTGAAACCCGCCACGTTGTGTTCTAGTGTAATCCAAAAATTAAGCAAATCATCCAACTTCAGGCAGAAAAACAGTCACACTTAAAGTAACTTATCAAGTACATGAGTTACAGACTCTAGTGCCAGGATCATAACAAAGACCTTCTAGAATCTACTTTTTACGAGTGTATCAGCTGACAGTGTCATTGTCTTATGCGTGTGAGATGAATTAATATTGTTATGACAGTAGATTTATTGCAGTTTTGAAAGCAGTACTGCTGACGTCTTATCTGTTTTACACACACACACACACACACACACACAGACACACACACACACACACACACACACAGTCTTGCAAGTTAGTAGAGTTACATATGTTGATTTCTTTATCTGGAGAACTGTTAGTAATTTTAATTTTTGTAAGAAGTCATTTTGTTCTATTAACTAATGCGTCTTAAAATAAATAAACTTTTACAACAATAAGAAGTGTTAAAAGAAATGAATTGTTACAGAAGTTAGCATGCTTTTGTGATG
This sequence comes from Protopterus annectens, assembly GCF_019279795.1. Taxonomy (NCBI): domain Eukaryota; kingdom Metazoa; phylum Chordata; order Ceratodontiformes; family Protopteridae; genus Protopterus; species Protopterus annectens. The sequence continues at coordinate 716,402,671 of NC_056730.1, read as the reverse complement.
AAGTTAAATCTTTGATGGATAGTTCAGTGATGATGACATATCTTAAAAATGCTGGCCAGTATTTATGTACAGGTGCTTAGGTAAGTTGACTTGTGTTGCTCAGCAGTACTGTGATTCAGAGTCATATATACTCTCCATGGTGTTGATTAGCATTAAGCAATTTGTAATTTACATGTTTAAGAATGACTATGAGCACTTCAAACAACTGATCATGTGGGTACTCTAAAGTCTTGCACAACTAAATAACGCAAACATGTATATATACACACACACACACACACACACACACACACACACACACACACACACACACTATTGCACCTGCACTGCTTAGACATTGCATAGTACAGATGTTTATTAATCAACACGCCATGCAACCTCTGAAGCAGACTAGCTGTCCATGATACACAGTGGTCTTATTCGCATTGGTCACAACCATGTAATGCCACATTCGTATGCAGCTCCAGTAAACAGAGCGGCAAACACTCTGATCAGTTATTAATCCTTGCACTGTAGCATACAGACAGTTTGTGAATCACAGTCTCATTGTGTACTATGCAAGTGTATCTGCATGGCTTTCTGTAGTATGCAGGAGGAGTACCACTTACTGACTGTTGTGTTAGAGAGTTTTTTGACTAAGGTTGTGGTGGTTGGGGGATTAGCTTTTTGCATCCGGAGATGACCTCAGAGGCAGACTATTTAGGCAAGGGGTCAAGGATGAAATTTCCTGCAGGGAAGTATGCATGGTTTATCCTCCAACAAAAAATGGCATTTTATTTTATTCATTTTTAATTTTGCCAACACAGTTGTTGCTGGTGTGTGTCAAGAAATCATGTGTCAGTAAATATGTTTTAGAGCATTAAACATACATTAGTTATAGTTAGCAAAACAGTTGAGGCTCAAGTGTGACTGTGTGCCAAGAAAGCATGTGTCTGCAAACAAAACCCAAACAATGAATAGTGGAACAGAGGGAGGAAGAAAAAGAGCTATAACCATTTGAAATGTCGGGACCTGCTAAAAATGAGCCCCGAAATACAGAGGCTGAATGGCTGAAAGATCAGACATAATTTATGTGTGTGTGTATATTTTTATATATATATATATATATATATATATATATATATATATATATATATATATATATATACACACACACACGCACATATATATATATATATATATATATATATATATATATATATAATGAAGCCACGGTGGTGCAGCTGCAGCATTGCCGCCTCACAGCAAGAGGTTCTCCCGTTCGATTCTCGGCTGGAGCGCCTTCTGTGTGGAGTCTGCATGTCCTCCCTGCGGTCGAGTGGCGTTCGAAAGACATGCGTGAATGGGCTGGTACCTTGCCACCATAAAAATCTACTGCCAATCATTAGCAGACCGGAGTTCTGCTGTGGCGATCCCCTAACTTGGAAAAGCTGAAAACAATAATATATATAAATATATATATATATATATATATATATATATATATAGATAGATGCACACACATACATATATATATATATATATATATATATATATATATATATATATATATATATATATATATAAGTCTGAGATGCCATTTCTCAGAATGTTCCCTTTTCTCCTCGGTATGACTACCTACGAGTTGGTGCATATATGTTTGGGGTGTGTAGCGGGTTTGCCCACCCTCCAAAAACAAGTTTTAAGGACAGGAGCAAACATCAAGATTCGCTCCTCTACTGTGTTTTCAGACTTTTATTTTCAGCGTGTTGCCAGTCAGCATTTCGAGTGCAAACATTTCAGAAGGGAGCCAAGAGCAAGCAGTAAACCGAAAACATCCTCTGGCACTTCCACAAAACCACTCATGAAATGAAACAGTATCAAGCCAATATATTATTAGTTAAGTGCTTTCTTTCTTCAAATTGATATAAGTAATTTTATCAACTGTGACAAAGTATTGTGCTTTGAAGAAATATTTGCTGAATTTTGTCAAGAAAGACTGCTGTTCTGAAAATAAACTCAGTATAGTAGAAATCATGGCAATAACACAGCTTTAAAAGGAATGCATTTTCCTAGGTGAAAAATAATACAAATGAGGCAATAGGCGATTAAGTAGAACACCATTTAAGTAATAACATCTGCCGCAAGGCTGTGTGAATGCCCTCTGGGGAGGAAAAGCCATTTATCAACATGCAGAATAAACCTTTTAAATGGAGTTCAAAGTTCTACATACAGAAAATTACAAGACTAGATAACCAGTGGCTTATTATGTACTAATAAAGCTTATGCATAGTTCATGGGGTCTTTCACAGCACTAGGTTTCCTGAAATGTGCTGGACCACCATTTTCTACACCTTCTGCAGCTTACCATTCACAAAACCACAGCTCAGTCCATTGTGGACCATTAGACATCCTAGTGTACCAGTGAGTAGCCCTTCTCCTAGAAGCCACATTTGGGAGCTCGGTCACATTGAACTGATTCCCTCAGCTGGGTCTATATCACGTCATTGAACAGTCTATTTATCGAATCCCTATTCATTGAAGTCACTTTACCGAAAGCTGACTTAAACGAACAATCGTTTCAGCTCATTACCTTACAGGGAAGGAAACTAGTGAGCCAGCTAGCAACTGTACCAAACTCTGCAAAATTTTAAATTCAGCAAAGTGGTGGGGGGGCTACACCCCCCACTCCCCTAAATAAATATATTAACTTTGAGATCGCACTATAGTGGGGAAAAGGGCAAATTCCCAGTGATGGCCAACTACTTCTTTTCTCTATGAGAAAATTCGCTGAAACGATTGTTTGTTGGAAGTGAGCTTTCACTATAGTGAGTTTGACGAATAGAGATTCGATAAATAGACTGTTCTAAGTGCTATAGAACCCCTCAGCCTCCATTGAATAACTGTGCACAAATCACTTAACTAGACACCACTCCCAGGCTAAGTCTGAAAAAGGTCCATGGAGGTCAGTGCAGTACACAGGAAAACAAATACAAATAAGTAAATGAAGAAGTAAGCTACAGGGCAGCAGTTGTGCTGTTGAATCAATAAAAATTACTTCAGACTGTGAAACAGAATTGTACCCACATTTTTGTAAGACAGTTCAAGGAGCTGGTTGCCTTTTACAGTAATGCAAGTGGGAAATGACTTTAAAGTTGTTTATATTCAGTAGCAAGGTTCAAAGACAACATCACTAAATGGTTAACCCCCCCCCCCCAAAATAAATTGTAATTTGTACCAGATTTGTCAGTGTAATTTCATAAAATTTCTTCGCAGTATAAGAACATTTAAACAGCTGTCCTTCAATCATTTGACCTGGGTAAAGATATAAATACAGAGGCAGTTATAGATGTAAACATCTTGGGCTTCAATGTTACACAACTAATGAGTTTCTTTGCTGCTAACTTCTCATTGAAGCCAAACGTTAGTCATTTAGTATGGTAATGTGCTAAGTGCTTTCATCCCAGAGAATTTTTCTGCTGCAGCCAGAGTCACCGAGTTTAGTAAAATTAAGTACATCATAACATTGTATAGATAAATGGCATCAAGTGTAACAAAGGCAGGAAAATGAGTCATGTTTAAACATGCTTCTCAGGGTACAGATAGAATTTATTTGATGTTGTAACATCTGTAATGCAGAGATCTTTAAGGTATTAATGAGAAACGGCAGCTGGAAGGGCTATGTTCAAGCCTGTTCTTTCATAACAGACTTGGACTCTTTCCATCCCCTTTCAGGTTTACCTTTTGTAGGTCTTCCTGTCTTCCCAGTTAAAATGTAATTACTCATCCACAAGACTGTGAGATATTTAAATATTTGCATATGTGAAGCTGCTTCTTGATGACAAAAACAAATCTCTCTTAATGAGTCAATGTGTATGTGATCTGATAAGAAGAGATCTCTCTTTGGTAATCTTTAGAGCTGATGCTGCAGGCATTAGGACCAGTCGGCAGGTAAAACTCTCTTGGGCTGCCAGGTAACCTCCCCATCATGCATAATTTTGTGCTCACTTTATAGTGCTTTCCATGCTTTGTGTAACTCCTCCAACTGTAACTTGCCTCCCATGAGCATCTTTGTGAAGCAGTACAGGCTGTACATTATTTCTAGCTCCAGATCTTCTTTAAGGTCAGCTGTCTTCAGGGTTATGTTGTTATGGTTGTGGCTGCCTAGGAGAACGATCTAAAAAGACTGTCCTACATCTTACTTTAGCTGGACCTCCCCATAGATGTGAAAATTATATACTTTCCCTAATGATGATTCTGTCAAACTAAGATCCTTCAACAACATAGCCTCCCCCATCCTGCATCTGTGCTGCTTCCTTTGTTTTCTGCTTCTTCTGTCATTTTCCTTTCACCACCTTTATCAGCTTTATCCTGCCTGCAGAACTGGAGATTGAGAGAAGTGTGATACATGATGGGAAGCAGAGACCATGTGGCATCCTAAGAAAGTTTTATTTACCAAGCATTCCTGATTGCAGCATTAGTCCTACTGGTCTCTTAAAGTGGACCTTCTTCTTTCAGATTTCTTATTAAGTACATAATGTTTGCATACTTTACAGGTAGGAAGGATATTTAAGACCACTAGCTAAAGACCTCAAAATTTAAGTTTATTGCTGAGTACAGTGATATGACAAGAAAGTTCTGTAACTGTTCTGTGGAGTTGATCACACAGTTAGTGCTTTATTAACCAGTTATGAAATGTTATTTGTAGCAGGTAAGTCCTGTGTACCATATAGCTTTACCACATGTGCTGAACATAGACTTTCCATTTATGAAAGCAGGCACCACCTTGGCCTTAGCTGAGTGCTGCAGAAAAAGAAAAGAAGGACTGGGGCATCTGCAGATATACAAAGAATCACATTCCATTGGAATACATAACAACAGCAGACATTATATACCAACATTAAAAGTTGCTACCTAATAATAACATTGTCATCATCAATCCCCCTTTCCCACTTTCTACATGGGGTCGGGGTGTGGTGTCAACTGTTGCCATATCTCTCTCTATTTATTTAATGCCTCTTTTGTGCCTTCTTCGACACTCATGCCTGACTGTTGCAGGTCTTCTCTCACACAGTCTGTCCACCTTCCTGTCTGTCCCAAATCTTCTTCACCAGATTATCTCATCACCTCTAACTTTCTCAGCTGCTCATTCTAGCTTTGATTTCCTTATTCAGACTTCCCTTCTCCTTAACCATCCCAAATAAATAGCAGAGCTATTAACCTGCTATTTCTAGCTTTGATTTCCTTCATCAGACTCTCCTTCTCCCATAGCATCCTCTCCAAACTTGAAGCTATTAACCTGTTCTTCCTTCTATCTCAGTTCTCATCTTCTTCTGAACGACTTGTTTGCTAATGTAGTCTATCACCAGTATGAACAGCAGTCCTTGAACATAGCTTAGTATAGTAATAGTAATTCTACCAGTGTTTCTGGGACTACAAACCACTGCAGGACTGCCCAGATAAGCTTTCTTGGGACTTTATCTTATGCTTTCTCCAAGTCTAGGAATGCCCATTTGGTGTCTCCTCATCTCTAGCTTCTTCTTAACTATCTTTTTCACTGCAAACATCAGGTCAGTTGTGCTGTATCCTGATCTGAGTCTAAATTGCTTACCTCCCATCTGACTTTCTGCTACACTGCGTATTCATTTATCAGTCACTTTCCCCAGAACTTTCATACAATGTATACCTGTGCAGTGCCCACAATTGTGAATGACCCTTTCTGTTCTTGAACACTGCCACTAGTATGCTTATTCTCCAGTCATCTGGGGTGTGCCTTTCTCTCCACACTGCTATGAGTATGTTCAGAAGCCATTTGTCCCCTATCTCACCCAGTATCTTTATCATGTCTGCTGTGACCTCATCTGAGCCTGCTGCTTTCCCTGACTTCATTTTCCTTAGTGCTGTTACTACTTTGCTATGATGGGCTCCTCCTCTTCTCTCACCATTGGCTGTGTTTGGACCAGTACAGCTTATGTGGGGTTTTCTTCATTCAAAATCTGTTGGAAGTACTTCTTCCATCTGCCTTTGATCTCCTGAGGACTGGTGAGCAGGTTGTTGCTGACATCCCTTATGAAAGGTATCTATCTTATTTGTCCTTCTGTCTTTGCCTTGCAACTTAATAGAGTTTATTTGTGCCATCTCTGATCCCCCACCTCTGGGCCAGTGATCAAGTAGCCTCAATTCTCACCACTGCCAGCTATGGGGAACGTTCACAGTGAGAAAAATAGACACACACAGAATTTTCAGATGCAACCCTCTGCACCAAGTACAGTTTCCCTTAAGAGCACACAGGGATTGCACACACTAGTCCTGAGGCTGGGCTTTCTCTCCAGGCCCCAAATAAGACTCCCCACTGACCGCTACAGAGCTAAATCCTTAGCTTGGTGTTCCAAGCCAAGTCCTTCACCACCCTCTCTGTGAAATCAGTGCTCTCAGTGTCCCTGTTCAAAGTACCTGCCACACACACTCTTTTTGAGATTTGATTTTTACACACATACACACACACACACACACACACACACACACACACACACACACACACACACACACCTGGAAAACGCTGGTACAGCATGCCCACCTCATCACCTCTACCCAGATTATAAGGTAGACTCACTGCCACCAGAACATCCAAAGCCAGCTACGTTAAGGCTGTTACAGTGGTACTCAATTACACTTGGTAAAATTGATATTTATACAAAAGGTAGTGTTTATTCAAGCAGCAAGGCTTTCATTAACATGGAGCCACAGTTCCACTAAATAAATGCAAGTACTCTCAAAGGATAAATGTTTTCTAAAAGACCAGCCAGAATGAAAGTTTAGATACATTTAATAATAGATAAAAAAATCATGAAAACACTGACTACCGATTTTATAATAAACACCAGAGTTTCAATCACAGGAAATCTAAATGACAACACAAATGGAAAGACTCAAGACAGATACAGAAAAAAAATTTAATTTAGCTAATCACACTATATTTTTCTAACTGACTGAAGAATTACTGTTCCCTAATTACTTACTAAAGCAAGGCAAGATGTTAGTGGATGAGTGTCTCTTGTCAGGTCCAAAAACAGAGTGCACTTATCACATCTCCCACTAGTATTCAAATACAATTTCAGTGCTGGCTACAGAATGACATCACATATGGTCACCTAACTCTATGGATGTTGATCGTGTTTCACTGTTGCAGTCATTACATTTGGGTAATCTGCTGGCAGGTTGCCCTCAGTCGGCCTGATTAACAAAGTCTTGGGTCCTTCATCGGTTGCTGTCCCTTCTTCCATGACGTCAGGTCGCCAGGGGTATAAAACATGCAGCTGACGCCATTACATCATTCTTTCTTGCTGCGCGGTGCTCGAAACAGAAGCAGTTCGCAAGTGCCGGTCGGCCAACTCCTGAAATTTTAGTTTTTGAGTTTCAGAACTGAAGTCTCCAACTAAAAGCTAAGTACCCCATTAGGGAAACTTTTTCTTGCTCCTTACCGATGTCAGTAAAAGTTAACAATTGTATTACTTGTGAGAAGCAGATACCTCATAAGGATTTTCATTTGTACTGTATTCCTTGCTTAGGCCCTGACCACGATGTACCTTGCTGTCGGTTCTGTGCTTTATTTAATCAGCACACTATCCATTGTCGGTAAATTTTTGCTTCAAAATATTTTGGTTCTTGGTTTAATTATGTAGAAATGACATCGGTTAGCCATCCGACTACCGGAATACCGAAAAAATGCAAAGAAAAAGACAGAGACAGGCTGTTGAGGTCCAAAACTGCCGACGATGCTTCTCCTAAGCCAGTCACCAGTTCGCCGGTACTTAGTGAGGCACTTTCGCAGCCCATGATACCCACTACTTCAGATTCGCAGGCCTCTACTGAGACCCATTCGGAGTCTGGTATGCCGTGAGATGCTTCACATATGGAACCCGCGGATGTCTCTATCTTGGATGGGTCCAGAGCCGCTGAGCAGGCACCGGCTTCTGAGGGTGTATTCAGGCCTACAAACTTGCATATTAAATCGACTCCAACTCCAGTGCTAAGGCCTAAATCTCGATCTATGTCTAAAAAAACAATGCCCAGGCCACATGTTCAGGCCCCTATGCCTAAAAAACAAATGATTAAAATGGCTGAAGATTTAATTACTCTAATCAGGGGTAGTTAGCCCTCCACCCCTTCTAAGAGGCCTAGGATTGAATTTGACTATGAATCTTCTGAACGGGACTCTGTTTCTTCTGACTCTTCTAATTATCTGGATTTGTCCATACCTACTTATGAGGACTCTGATGCAGAGGATTCCATTCCCTCTGCTTCTCCGCCTGAGGATTTCTCTTTTGGGGAAACTTTACATACCTTAAGGGAGCATTTCCATTGGGAAAGTCAGGATTTCTCTGAATTCAAAAAGAGGCTTAGGGATTTCCTCCTTCTTCCTCAGCATAGGCCTGAGGCTATACCTCCTGTACTAGATATTGTTGATGATGTGTTTTCAGAATCCAGTATGGCCCCTGATTCCTTGCCTCCAGCCCCTAGCAAACCAGACAGGTACTACAGGGTTCCTGAGTCCCACAAATTCCTTTTCAAAAATCCAGTTGCGGACCCTGAAACCATCTCTCAGGGCCCCAAGGGCATTAAGGCTTCTACTGCTAAAAATCCTACTCCTTCTGATAGAGACTCTAGGGTGCTGAATAGATGGGGTAAAAAGGTTTATACTTCTACAACCTTAGCAATCTGGGCTTTAAACTCCCTTAGTGACCACCTTCCTATCTTCACTTATCGACTACAAGCGCCTATGCAAAGAACTCATAACTACATTACTACCCGCAATCATAAAAACTTCAACCCAATAGCTTTCTCTGACTCTCTCAAACTAGTTGACTGGAACATCCTGCATGCTTTACCCCTAGATAATGCCGTGACCCATTTCAACACAACCTTCCTGAACCTTCTAGACTACCATGCTCCCATCAGGACCAAAAGGATAAAACTAAAAACTACCCCCTGGCTAACCAAAGACACACTAACAGCCATGCATCATAGAGATAAGGCCTGGACACTTTACCATAAAAATAAAACCCCACTCACCCACAATGAATTTAAAACACATAGAAACAAAGTAAAAAGACTTGTTATTAAAGATCGACAAAACTACTTTTCCATACTCCAAAATACTAATAAAACAAATCCTCAAAAATTCTGGAAAGGAATCTCTACCCTTATCAATCCTGGCAAAACAGCCACCCCCAGCCCAGGCCCCAATGCTTCAGACATTGACTTGGCTACACAATTTAACTCTTTTTTCATAAATTCTATTTCCAAGCTAACCTCATCATTCACTGACACCATTACATCCCCAATCTCACCCCAATCCTCTCATACCCCTCCCTCCACTCCTATTACCTCTCTCTTTCCCTCTCCAGAACCACCACCCTCCAATACCTCACCCCCCCTTTCTCCTACTTTCTCACTAAAACCTATCCCCACATCTACCATAAAGAAGCTGATCCAGAAACTAAAGCCTTGCTCTAATGCCCCAGACAATATTCCTTCATACTTTCTTAGCATAGCAGCTGAAACCATTGCCTACCCCATTAGTATACTAATAAACCGCTCGATCCAAGAAAGCAAAGAACCCCAAATCTGGAAAAAGGCCTTTATCATACCTCTGCATAAAGGTGGCAATAACAATGATACTACAAACTTCCGTCCCATAGCTATTCTGTCTCCCATCTCGAAACTCCTTGAAAAGTGTATCCATTTGCAGCTCCTTCCTTATCTCTTAGACAATCATCTGCTGACTCCAACCCAGCATGGCTTCAGACCTGGTCATAGTACTATGACAGCCCTCCTCTCCTTCTTAGAAACCATAAACAAGGCCAGGGACTCTGGACATATTGTTTCTACCCTACTACTGGACCTCTCAAAAGCCTTTGACACTATCTCTCATAAACTACTCCTTGATAAACTCTCCCAACTTAACTTATGTCCCTCCTCATTAAACTGGTTCTCTAGTTACTTATCTAATAGATCTCAAGCTGTTAAATGGAAAAAAGCCACTTCCTCATTCCTAAGTACTCCAACTGGGGTCCCCCAAGGCTCCATATTGGGTCCTCTACTATTTAACATCTTCATAAACGATTTCCATAATTCTATACCATTCTCAAATATTATTCAATATGCAGACGATTCAACTATTATCTGCTCTGCCACATCCATTCCAGTACTCCAAAAACTCACACAAGATGCATTCTCTATCACTGAACAATGGATGAAAACAAACCATCGAGCATTAAATGCCTCTAAGACCAAATTAATGTGTTTTACTCCCTCTAAACACATCTCTGCCAACACAAACTCCTTCTTAATCACCAGTAACAATAACACATCCTTGGAATTGGTGCCAGAGACTAAGTTACTTGGGGTTCAAATTGACAGTCAGTTGAAATTCCATTCCCACATACAACTAAATATCAAAAAAACTCATCAAAAACTAGGTATGCTCTACCAACAAAATCATTTCCTTACACTCACTACTAAAAACACTCTCTCTTCATCATTCCTTGTTCCCTCTCTTCTGTATGGTGCCCCACTCCTGACTAACTTACAATCTTCCCTCAAAACACAACTCTCCTCATGCTACAATAAAATAGCCAAATTCGCTAATGGCCACAAAGCATCTACTCACCATTGTTTTTCTCTCCACAAACTAGCATGGTTAGAACTACACAACCAACTCATATATTCTCAACTCACTCTTGCCCACAAGCTCATCTTTAAACCCTTGCTTTGTCCATCTCTTTCCAATACCTTTAAAATGCACCTTCCAAACAGACAACTCAGAACCAATAACCAGAACCTATTTGAACTACACATACCATTACGCCCCCCAGGTAAAAAACTTCTATCTTATAGTTTAGCGTCTCTGAACTCCCTACCTCCAGCTATTACCACCTTCAACCACTTTACATTCAAAAAATATCTTTACTCTCATCTACTAACCCAGTGGGAATGCTCTTGCACCCACCCTTCATAATTTCAATGCTCTTTCATCCACCCTCATATTTTCAAAACTGCCTTATTTTCTTCCTCCTCCTGCTAATAAGTTCCCCTGCATCTGCCTCTCCTATTGTAGTAACTTGCATCCTTCTATCTAGCTTCCTAATCTCGAATCAGTCTTTTTGTATGCCTTACCTAGCAATCTCATCTGAAATGTCAATTGAAATATAGACTCTTAATGTGGACATACTGAAACAGGTTTTATTTTTACAGTAGGTACCACTTGTAAAGTTACATTGATTCTGTATCTTTAAACAGTAATTCTGTATAATTCTACAAATACTGCAATATGACTCGCTTTATAGTATGTACCATCTACAAACTGTAATTTGTACAATTCTGTAAATACTGCAATTTGAACTCTGTATATAATGCAATCTGAATCACTTCTATAGGAAGTACCATCTGCAACAGTCAACACCAGTATGATGCTCTAACTGTGTAATTTTATTGATAACTTGATTGCTAATATTATATTACATTTGTATAACTATGTAACCTTGTTAATGGAGCTTTTCTCCCCAGGACTCCATTGAAAACGGGTTCATCTTGGCCCAATGGACTATCCTGGTAAACCAACTGCAAATAAATAAAATAAATAAATAAACTGTCAATTCCATATGCTAAAATATCAACAGCGTATCATGGGACTGCTTAAACAGAAAATGATGTTGATTTCTGACTGTGTGGAGAATAAAGATTTGAAGGATGTATTGCATTCAGCTGAACAAGTTGGCAAACATACTTTGCAATGTGGTTTTGATTCCTTAGAGGCCTCTTGCAGGGCTGCTGTTACTGGGTCTGTGCTTAGAAGGCATGCTTGGCTTAAGGAGCAATCTCTGCCTGATCATGTTAAAGTAAAACTTTTGGATGCTCTTTTACAGCAGGACCGCCTATTTGGTAATAAGGCTGAAGAAGTTCTAAAAAAGATGGAAGATAAAGCTAAATCTATGCAAACTGTGAAAGATTTCTTACAAGTGCAACCTCCTAGATTTAGTAGGCATTGGCCTACTAAGAACTGGTCCTTTCCAGCTCCTTCCAGAGCCACTACTGCCAAACCTAGACAGTCCAAAAGCACCAGGTTTCAGTCCCAAGGGACTTTCAGAACTAAGCAATAGGGTGCTTCCACTTCCAAATCTGGAAACAACAAGGCACCATCCTATGGTAAACAGTCTCAATGACTTCCCTTTGAAATTACACAGAACTTACCTCTTAGCCTCCCCTTTGGGGGGAAAACTGGCTCTTCATTCAAGAAACTGGCAACTTATAACCCAGGATGAATGGGTTTTAAATATAGTGTCCCAGGGATACAAATTTCATTTCCACATGCTGCCAACTCAACAGGTGGCCAGACCTGCCCCCAAATCAGTGGGCAGAGGCTCAGAAACAAGTAATTTCCCTCCTAAACATGGGGGCTATTCAGATAGTACCAGAAGAGGAAAAGGGACAAGGTTTCTATTCCAGACTTATCCTGGTACTCCGAAAAAACAAATCACAGCATCCAGTTCTGGACCTGTCTACTCTAAACACCTTTCTGGACATTCCAAAATTCAAGATGCTGACTCTTTACCAGTTACTTCCTATGCTAGGCAAGGATACCTGGTTGGCAACTCTCGACTTAAAAGAGGCTTACCTGCATATCCCAATCAGGGAATCCTGCAAAAGATTCCTACGCTTCAAAGCAGGCAGCATGCATTATCAGTTCTCTGCACTGCCCTTTGGCTTGTCTACTGCGCCCATGGTATTCACAAAATGCCTGGCTCCAGTAATTGCATTTTGCAGGCAAAGCAATATTTAAATATATCCATACCTGGATGATTGTCTAATTCAGGCGGAAAACCAGGCCATTCTTCTAAAACCTCTGGCATTTGTAAAAAGAGTTCTAACCTGTCTAGGGTACACCATAAACGAAAATAAATCTCAACTGGTACCCTCTCAAAAGATTACATTCCTGGGTGCAAGCTTGATTAAAACTGCCCATATGGCTTATCTTACGCCAGAAAAGCAAATTAATTTGGTGACTGACAGGTGGCCACAAAAACCCTGCTACCTGCAAGGCAAATACTGCAAGCCTTGGGGTTCATGGCCTCCTGCAGTCTTCTAATTCCATATGCAAGACTGCATGTGAGGAAACTTCAGTGGTACTTAAAAAGTTTATGGAGTCAACATTGTCACAGCCTGGAAACAATGATTCATATCATACCTTGCCTGCGCCTAGAGTTCCTATGGTGGGTTGAGGCCTGCCACCAAAACAAGGGACTGCCATTCACACCACCCCCTGCCGCCCAAACCCTAACTACAGACGCATCAGACTATGCATGGGGGGCTCATCTGGCAGGAAAGTGCATTCATGGCAAATGGAGCCCAAATCAAATGCACCTTCATATCAATCAAAAAGAAATGCTAGCTGTACAGAATGCACTGACAGTCTTCAAGGACTACCTTCATCCAGGGCAATTATTGATAAAGACGGACAACACCACGGTTATGTGGTACATAAACAAGCAAGGGGGTACACAGTCCTACCCCCTCTGCAGACTAGCCATGGCTTTGTGGAACACGGCCTTGAGCTACCAAGTACAACTACAAGCTCAATTCCTGCCAGGAAAGGAGAATGTTCTGGCAGATGAACTAAGCAGAAATTTCATGGACTCTCACAAATGGAAACTGGAACCACGGATTTTCAACATGTTGACACGCAAATGGGGGAGCCCAGACATAGATCTTTTTGCCTCACCCTACAACTACCAGTTGGACAAATTTTGCACAAGAACTCATCACAAAAAAGCCTGGAAAGTGGATGTTCTATCTTTCAGTTGGAAAAACCTGTCAGTCTATGCCTTTCCCCCTCTGCCTTTGCTCTCCAAAGTTCTACTAAAAGTCAAACAGGACAAACCAAAAATGATTTTGATTGCTCCAGACTGGCCTCGCCAACACTGGTACCCACTCCTGCGCAGTGTGTCACACATTTCTCCGTGGCACCTGCCTCAGACACCTTCCTTACTGTCTCAGCAGGAGAACCAAATTCTGCATCCTCAGCTCCAAACATTGAACCTTGCAGCTTGGCTAATCACTTAAATTCCCCCTTAGCATCCCTCAGCAAACCTGTGATGGATGTCATTTTGGAGGCGAGAAGACCTAGTACTAGAAAATCTTATGCTGACAAATGGAAAAGATTCTGTGCCTGGAATCAGTTTCAAGGGATGAGCACAGCAGTGCCCAATTTACCTCAGATTTTGCAATACTTAACTGAGATGCTTCACAAGGGCCTGTCTTTTTTTCCATAAAAATTCATGCCTCAACCATTTCAGCTCATTACAACACAGACCCCCCTCTTCTCTCATCCTGTTTTAAAAGCAGTATCTCAGAGGGGCCAAAAACTTGAAACCACCCAGGAGAGCTCCAACCCCTGCCTGGGACCTTAACTTTGTATTAGAGAAACTCACTCTACCTCCTTTCAAGCCAGCTGCATCTGCAGACTTAAAATTTCTTTCCTGGAAAACAGCCTTCCTTTTAGCAATCACTTCAGCTAGAAGAATATCTGAATTACAGGCCCTTATGGCAGTGGAGCCTTTCATCATCTTTCATGCGGACAGGGTGTCACTCAGGACCAATCCATCATTCATGCCCAAGGTGGTATCCAGTGTGGCTCTTAATCAGTCCATTCATTTGCCAACTTTCTTTCCCAATCCACAGAACAAGGGAGAGCGGATTCTGCATTCATTGGATGTACACAGACAACTTAGATTCTGCTTGGACAGGACTAAATCTCAAAGAAAATCTGAACAACTGCTGGTAGCATTTGCTGCAGGGGCAGAGGGGAAGGCTATTTCAAAGCAAACCATTTCTAAATGGATAAGCCATTGTATTCATTTCTGTTATAAGCACCATGGAAAACCTATCCCCCAGGGGCTCAGATCTCATTCCACCAGGGCTGCATCTACTTCAGCAGCCTTTCTCAGAGGTGTTCCTACCAGGGATATTCTAGAAACTGCTACCTGGAGCTCAGTTCATACTTTCACCAAGCATTATCACTTACCAATTTTCTCTAAATCCAGAGCTGGCTTTGCCACTGCTGTTTTGCAGGGCCTTATAGCTGGTCCTAATGCTGTATAAATCCATCCTCCCAACCTTAGCTTTGGGAATCTACCCAAATGTAATGACTGCAGCAGTGAAACACAATGAACATAGTACAGTTGTGTACACTTACCATAAATGTAGAGGTTCAAGTGTATTCACTGTTGCAGTCCTGGTTACTCTCCCTCCAACCCCCTATTTTTCTTTTACTATACCTCTTCTTTCTTTTACCATGCTTAAAAGCCTTTTTGGTGTATTTGCTTTTGTTTGGAGGTATATTTTTGTGTTTCTGATTTTATATAGATATATATATATATATATATATATATATATATATATATATATATATATTGCTCCACATTTGGGGGGCACCTGACATCTGGGGCAAGAAAAACTGATGCAATGGCATCAGCTGCATGTTTTATACCCCTGACGACCTGACGTCATGGAAGAAGGGACAGCAATCGACACAGGACCCAAGACTTTGTTAATCAGGCCAACTGAGGGCAACCTGCCTGCAGATTACCCAAATGTAATGACTGCAACAGTGAATACACTTGAACATCTACATTTATGGTAAGTGTACACAACTGTACTTTCCCACACTACCCCCTTACTAGAGCTGAGCCAGGATCTGGCACTGATGTGTCACAATACACACACAGAATTTTAGCTAAGGTTTATTACAGCATCTGGACACTGTAAAACAATTCCAACACTTCCACCCTTCCTGCAGAGATTTGCAATCCATCCTCTGGCTGCATTCAGACCTGTGAGAAAATATTTATGGCCTAAACCAAGTCATTTAATTTCAGGCTATTTTTCTTAAGGTTAGCTGGGCTGAGCTTAAACTCTTCCCTTCCACTATCCTCTGTTAAAATATGTACATTTCATCAGTTACAACAATACAGTCTGACATACAAGTATATATCTTTTCTATCCAGCAGGACCCACTGCTAATACATTTTTAACACAAGTATCTGTACAAATCAGTTTATTAAAATGACATATAATTCTTTACAAAACTCCAGCTAGCTATGCTGTTACACATGGACTACCCTACTCTCCCTGGCACATCTGGCACTACCTCACACCATCACATCATCTACTGACTTACTTTCCAGAAGCTAGTAGAGTGCCTCTGATGCCTTGTTCTTTGCTACTGCAACTCCTCTCTTGACCTCATTGTTAGCTAACCAGTATTCCTTCTTAACCTGTTCTGTCTTTTCTGTCTCGCACTTTTTCCTGCACTCCTTCTTTCTTTTGACAACTTCCTGGACATCTGCATTCCACCACCAGCTTTTATTATGTCCTTATTTCCATACCTGGCTCAGTGGATCCCTATCAGTAGATCAAACTTTCAAAACTTCGAAAATCATGCATCCAAGAACTTTTTTACTTTTTTCCAGGGGAGAAAGCCCCCCCCCCCATATCTCCACACCCCCTGCTAATTAAATATACCAACTCTGAGATTGCACTACAGTGAGAAGATTGGTAAATTTAACGTCCCACGCTGTAGGGCAGTCTCTATTCAAAATGTTTGAACTTTCAAAAATGCGACCATACAGTCTCAGCTGTATAATTTTCGAAGTTTTGAAAGTTCTGTCTACTGATTGGGATCTGGCATGGCTGCATATCTGCTATGTAGTCCTCACACATGCTGTTATGAGGCACTACCATTTTTCTTCAACTCCACCTATTTCTTCTTTTTTTTGATATTCTAGAGCCCTGAGTAATTCCTTGACCTGTTGTGACCTTAAAGCCTGTGCAGTTGATGTGGAAACTAGTGGTTTATGCTATGGGCTGACAGTTTCACTGTGGATGACTTTGCAATCACTGATTCTACCCCATTGTCCTTTCCTTTCTTAAAGTAAGTCTACCTGAATTGCATGTTGGCCACTCTTGTTTGTAATCATGTGACTGTCTCTCTTTCTGAATCATGTGTTAGCTACTATCATGCCATTTGCCAGACAGAAGTCTAGAACGGTCTCTCCTTCTTTATTCCTGCTGTCCCACCTGTGTGGACCCAGGCAGTCCTCATATCCTGTTCTGTCTGTCCCAGTATATGTGCATTCAAGTCGCCCATTATTAACACCTACTCATGTTGCCCTGCTTTATCTAGTATGTCCTGAAACTGCTGGCTGAATGCACTCCTTTCCTCACTATCACAACCTTGCTGTGGGACATTGGCTGAGATTATGAATATTGCCCTATCTTTAGTTTGGAGTCTGATTGCCATGAGTCTGTCACTAATTCTGATGACATCCCTCACTGTCATCTGAAGCCTTTCCCTCACCACAATCCCCACATGATTTCTAGCCTGTCCTCCTCCTGTGTAGTCGACTCTGGATCCCAAGCCAAGTGGCTTTGCTGCATTGCCCTTCCATCTTGTCTCCTGAATACATATGATTGTGATGCCCCACCACTGACCCAGTAATCATGAAGCCTCAATCCTCACCACTAGCACTGGTGGGGGAAGTGTATTCAGAGGATGACAGGTACACACAGTATTTCCAGATGTAACTCTGTGCATCAAGTGCAGTTTCCCATAAGAGCCCACAGAGATCACAGTCAGTCTGGGGCTGGTTTCTCCCTCTTCCTCCAGATCACCAATAAGACTTCCCACTGGCACAGCTATAGAGTAGAGATCTCAGCTGAGTGGTCAAGCCAAGACCTCTAGCACTCTCTCTGTCCAGCCAGTGCTTCATGTCCCTGCCCAAGTAGCTGACACACACACTCTTTGAGTTTGGTTTATACACACATACACACATGGGAGAGTCTGGCAGAGGCTTACTAGCTATGTCCCCTTCTTCCTAGACTATAAGGTAGTTATTACTGCCACCAGCCACCTCTTTATCAGGTACTTTAAGGCCCTTAACAAAGGGTGTCCAATCTTACTGTGCAATGTTATTATCAATGTGATGCCCGTGGACTGGCCCAGAAATCAAGAAGCCTCAATCATCACCACTAACATCAGTGAGGGGCGTCCACATAGGGTAGGATAACAAATACACATACAGTAAAGTACAATTTCTCTTAAGAGCACACAGAGATCACAGTCAGTCTGGGGCTGGTTTCTCCCTTTCTCTCCAGATCCCAAACAAGACTCACCCACTGGCACAACTATAGGGTGTAGATCTCAGCCTAGTGGTCAAGCTAAAACCCCCAGCACCCTCTCTGTCCAACCAGTGCTTCGTGTCCCTGCCCACATAGCTGACACACACACACACACACACACACACGATATGAGTTATATACAAACACACAAACACTCCTGGGGAAGGCAGGCACAGGTTCTCCAGCTATGCCCCCTTCTCTGCCAGGCTATAAGGTAGAAATCACTGTCACCAACCACTAATATCATCTACTAATAAGGCCCTTACTAAAGGAAGTCCAATTATTACTGTGCAATATTATTATCCAAATGGTAAGTGTAACTGAACAGCAAGGCTTATTGGAGTGGCTTAGTACAGTATCACTATATACATGCAATGTACTCTAGAGATTAAATTATCTCTACACAAAACAACCACAGTTGAAAGGTTCAAAAATATTTAATAATACATAATAAAAGCACAAGACAATGCTTCTTACTACATAGTGCTAGTCAAGAGTTGAGATCACAGGGAAATATTTAAAATAATACAGTAATCTGTCAATGTAATCATCCCCCATAAACCTTTCTCTAACATTTTCTATTTTTCCTCTTGCTCTTTCTCCTTTCCCTCCGACCTACTATTTCCACTTCTCACATCTGCTTACAACTAGGACTAAATATGCCTCTGTATAATGAAAACATTTTTAAAATTGTGTATGATTTTATACTTTTTTGTGTTGTATATATTATGTGTCTTGTTTATTAATTATTACTCTGGATGTTAGTCTGTTAAACTATGTTGGAGCTTTTCTCCTTGGGCCTCTGCTGAAAAGGTCTATTAAGCTCAGTCAGACAAACCCGTCAACAAATGTAAAATAAATAAATAAATAATAAAAGTAGAATAGTTCTGACATAAGTACAGAAAACTAGTCTAATCTTCCTATTTCCTAGCAATATCTAAGAGCAAACATAGTTCTAAAATAAACTTACATACAGACCACAGGCAGAGTACTGGTGAGTTGGATGTTCTCAAGACAAATACAAAATGCTTTGAGTCTCTCTGTCCTTAAATTGATAGCACAGTACTACTGACTCATTTCAGATTGCATCATTTATCTCTGGTTCCCATGCTAACAGAAACTCAGAGTTTAGCAGCTCTTTTGAACTTGCACCTGGTCAGGAAGCTACAGCAATAAAAGACATTATACATGCAAATTCTAGAAATTAACTCTGGTCTCAAAATGATAGCAAGAATTCTTTCATACAGACGTCTTGGCTCTGAGTTTTGAGATAAAACCATTATACAATGCTTGACTTACCAGCTTTCCTCCAGCAGAGTGCAATGTGGTTACAGTTTTGAAGTTCAGTATTTAACAAAGAGAACAAGCATGTGGCTTACATTAATATTTACAAATGAAAGAATTATCTACAAAACCCTATCTAGCTAGGATGGAAGCCTTCACATATCTTCACATATCACCTGTCTTGAGCCCATTTGCACATACAGATAAGACTGAAGTTTCTGCAGACCACACTATGGCTAGACATTGCTTTTCTACAGCTGTATAGCATTACTCCCTGGCTTGGAGCCTACGACTGAGATAAACCACTGGGTGCTCTTTTCCCTCTGAAGAAATCTGGCTAATTACAGCCCCCACCCCATGGTTTGAAATATCCAACTACATAACAAATTCTTTGCTGTAATCTGGACTGGCTAACACAGGGGGTCCTCCCAAAGCTTCTTTAAGCTTCTGGAATGCCTGTTCACATGCTTTGGTCCACACTACCTTATCTGGCCTGTTTTCCTTGTCAGGTCTGTGAGGGGAGCAGCTATGGTAGTATAACTGGGGACGAACTTTCTGTAGTGCCCTGCTGTCCCTAAGAATGCCCTCACCTGCTTTTTGGTAACAGGTGCAGTCCATGCCAGAATGGCTTCCACTTTGGCAGGTTCTGGCCTGCTCTTACCACTCCCCACTCTATGTACCATGTAGGAGACCTCTGCTATACCCACCTGACATTTGCTGGGCTTAATGGTCAACCCTGCCATCTGTAGTCTGCCCAACACCTCCCTGACATGTTGAAGGTGCTCTTGCCAGGAATGGTTGCAGATGGCAGTGTCATCTAGGTAAGCAAGGGCAAACCCTCCTGCTCCTGCTAGATAGGATCTACCAGCCTCTGGAAAGTTGCTGGGGCATTTTTTATCCCAAAGGGCATCTTTGTGAACTCATAGAAGCCAAAAGGAGTCACATAGGCTGACTTCTCTCTAGCACTGGGAGTCAAGGGCACCTGCCAGTAACCTTTGGTAAGATCAGTGGTTGTAAGATACTTAGCCCCACCCAGCTGCTCTAGGGCCTCATCTGTCTTAGGCATGGGGTAAGCATCTGACTCTGTGCTACTATTTAATTTCCTGTAGTCCACACAGAACCTGGTGCTTCCATCCTTCTTTGGCACCAGCACCACTGGGGAGGCCCAGGGATTGTTGGACTCTTGAATTACTCATAGCTCCAATATTTCCTGTATCTCCTCCCTCAGAATCTGTTTGACTCTCTCAGGCACCCTATAAAGGACCTGACTAATAGACCTTTGGGGTCCAGTATCCACCTGGTGCTGCACCAGGTAGTTGCACCCTGGTTTCCCAGTGAACATGTCCCCAAACTCCTGTAACACTGCTCAGATTTCTCGAACTTGGGTAGGAGATAGCTGCTGGGACATTGCTACCCCTTCCACTGAGATGTCTGTCCGAGTCTCACTGAGGAGATCAGTCACCAGATCTCCCTCAGACTCCTCCTGCAAGCCATTGCAGATGTTCAGCACAAGGGCCTCCCTATCATGGTAAGGTTTCATCATGTTAACATGGTACAACTTGTACCCCTGCCTCCTGCCTAGCGGTTCCACCATGTAGTTAACATCGCTTAACTTTCTTACCACCTTGTAGGGTCCCTCCCAAGCTGCTTGCAGCTTGTTGTGTCTGACAGGAACAAGAACCATTACCTGCTGCCCTACAGCATACTCTCTAGCTCGAGCATTCCTGTCATACCAGACCTTTTTCCTGCTGTTGGGCTTCTGCCAGGTTCTCCTGGGCCAAGCCCATGAGTTCCCTGAGCATTGTCCTGAGGTTTAGGACGTGTGCCACAACAGACTCCTTGTGGGATTCACACTCACCCTACCACTCATCTCAAATTAAATCTAGAAGTTCTCTCACCCTATGCCCATACAACTCAAAGGGTGAAAAACCTGTGGATTCCTGTGGATCCTCTCTGTAAGCAACCAACAGATGTGGCAAATATTTGTCCCAGTCCCTCTTAAACTGGTCTGCAAATGCCTGTAGTATGGACTTGAGTTTAGAGTTTAACCTCTAAACAAGACCATTAGTCCAGGGGTGGTAGGGGGTGGTCTTTAGGTGCTTCACCCCACAGTACTTCCACAGACAAGCCAGCAGGTC
This sequence comes from Protopterus annectens, assembly GCF_019279795.1. Classification (NCBI taxonomy): domain Eukaryota; kingdom Metazoa; phylum Chordata; order Ceratodontiformes; family Protopteridae; genus Protopterus; species Protopterus annectens. Next base: position 716,381,033 of record NC_056730.1, on the reverse strand, counting down.
TGACATGAAATGGGCACCTCTGTCAGTCAGTATTGCTTTTGGGAACCCTACCCTGCTGAAAATCTGTAACAAAGCATTTGCTACCTTTTTCACCTCAGTGGAGGACAAAGCCACTGCCTCAAGGTATCTTGTAGCATACTGTAGTACCACTAGGATATGCTGTTTCCCTGTGGAACTTGAAGTACACAGAGGCCTCACAATATCCATAGCTACCCTCTGAAATGGCTCCTGAATCACAGGCAAAGGCATCAAAGGAGCTTTCACCTTGTCTCCTGCGTTGCGTACCTTTTGGCACTGCTCACAGGTCCTGCAATACCCTGTTACATCTCTGGACATTCCAGGTCAATTTCTGAATAATATGTCTCTTTGTACGTTTTATGCCCATATGACCTGCAAAGGGAATATCATGGGCTATGGCTAGAAGTGCCAGATGGTAGGCTCTGGGCAGTACCAACTGCTGTATTCGTTCACCTTCTAGCGCTCCCTCAGGGGTCCACTCTCTATACAGTAATCCTTTGTTCTAGTCTACAGATTCCCCCATCCCTTGAGGATCAGATTCCTCACTAGCTACCTGCCTCAGGCATTGTAATGTAGGGTCTGAGAGCTGAGCCTTTTTCAACTCTCTCTTAGTAACCCTTTCCAGCTCCCCTTCCACAGGAATTCTGGCATCCTCTGACAGCAGTGTCTCACTCTCAGCCTGGGTACTACTACTCACCTCTGCCCTTGCAGTCACTCTGTCCAAGGGAACATCAGTACCAACAAGCAGTTGTGGCTCACCTTCAGTCTCACTGCTACAGGGAAGCTCCCTCCCTGAAGTAACCACCTCACCAGTGTTGGCTGTAAGTGTGCAGTCTGTCTGGGTTTCCCCAAGGCTACCAGACCCACATGCTTGTCTCGAAGCCTGACTGCAGGTAACTGCATTATCAAAATCATTCCCTATCAGGACATTTGCAGGGATATCCTTAAATACACCTACTTGCTGGCTTCTTTTTCCAGCCTCCCAGTCAAGGTGAGCCCTAGCCAAAGGTATTTGGAATGGGGTCCCTCCTAAAGCTCTGACTGGAGTTGACTGCCCAGGCAAGTAGTGCTCCTCTGTGACCATTGCAGGCTTCATCATGATTATGTCAAAGTCTATGTCTCTCTTAGCACTGGTCCTTTGCCATTCACTAAGATAGGATATAACCTCTTGTGGTAATTTGGTACTCTTGTTATCTCGAGACAACCTACTGTTGGCATTTTGTCATTCCCACTTATTGGCTCCCTCAACTTATGTTCCCCACCTTGCCTCTGTGGACATCTATATGCTACCTAGCCCCACTGGTTGCATTCAAAACATTTAACCCTAGGTCCTGGACATGTACCTGGACTAGTGGCTTCCCCTGCTACTGTCAGATACTGTTGGGGCAGTCTGAGCTGCCCACCATGGGTTCCCTTAGATCCATGAACAGCACTGGGTGTCCCTTTCCTGTGCAGTGATGCCCTGCTTGCTATGATAGGTCTCCCTTCTTCCCCAACTCATCTACAGTAAGGCATTGTCTGTCAGCTAACCATATCCTCATGTCCTCAGGCAAAGTGCTAAGGGCTTGTTCCCTCACAAAAATGTCTGCCAGTCCTTCAAAAGTGGTGACCTGACATCCACTCACCCACCTATGAAAATAAGTGCTTAGTTCAGCAACATATTCGCACACATTTTCATCTGCCTTGCGTCTATGCTCACAAAACTTTTTCCTATAAGCTTCAGGTTTTAGCTTAAACAATTCTAGCAAGCAGTTCTTTATAACATTGTAATTTAAAAAGTCATGATCAGACAGTTTGGATAGAACATTTACAGCTTTACCATGGAGTAAGGAGGTCAGGAACCATACCCAGAGCCCTTGGTCAACATTATACTGTTTACATACCCTCTCAAACATATGAATGAAACTATCAAAATTATTCCCCTCTGTAAACTGTGGAAGAAATTTACTGACCTTTGTTGCTTCTGGGGTTCAGTTACTATCTTCCCCATTACCTCCATGACTCTGGCGAAGAGTCAGCATCTCCTTTTGTATTGCCTCTACCTCTCCTTCTCCTCTGCTTCCAGGCATAGCAGTTTCTCATTCTTCTCTGTCTCTAGATGCTTCAGTCTCTCTGCTACTTCCATTTCCATATGCTTGGCCTCCAACTCAAGTCTCTTTAACTCCAGATGGATTTTTAAGTCCTCTGTAGAAAGGTTGAGCTGTCCATTCTCTGAGAGTTGTACATCTCCCCGGTCAGTCTGATTGTCCTCCTGGTTGCTATTCTCTGATACAGATGTGACCAAAGATGCAATCATGTCTGCCTTAGTCAGGTTGGCATGCACCAGTCCTTTAGCCTGGAACATCTCAGCCAACTGGCTCCTGTCAGCTTGCCATACTCCTCTGCTGACATGCTTGCCCGCTCTCCCTGACTAAGCTAACAAAAGAAATAAAACAATTGTGATCTGAACTCTGAATGTTCACTACGTGGCTGATTTAGAGTACAAAAACACCTTCAGTGACCATTGTACACAAGCTACAGGAATTCACTATCCACGCCACTACAAACCAATTAATATATGATGTGGCTAATGAACCACTATCAACCAATGAATATTTCATGTGGATATCCCACCACTGCCACCAATTGATGTGACACCCATGCACTGTCCCAGTAATCAAGGAGCCTCAATCCTCACCACTAACACAAGTGAGGGACGTGCACATTGGGAGGATGAACAGTACACACACAATAAAATATAATTTCCCTTAAGAACACACAGAGATCACAGTCAGTCTGGGGCTGGTTTTCTCTCTCTCTCTCTCTCTCTCTCTCTCTCTCTTCCCAGATCCCCAGTAAGACTCCTCACTGGCAGAGTCATTAGCCAGGGTTCCAAGCCAAGTCCTCCCAGCACTGTCTCTGTCCAGCCAGTGCTTCGTGTCCCTGCCCAAGTAGCTCTCTCTCACACACACACACACACACACACACACACACACACACACACACACACACACACACTTTGAGATTTGATTTATACACAAACACACACCTCACCTAGGGAAGGCTGGCACAGGTTTAGTAGCTATGTCCCCTTCTGCCTAAACCATAAGGTAATTAGCACTGCCACCAGAACCCCTACTTATCAGCAACTATAAGGCCCTTCCCAAAGGGTGACCAATTCCACTGAGTAATGTTACTGTTATCCAAATAGTAAGAATGACAAAGGCTAAGGCTGTTTAGGACTGGCCTATACAGTATCACCAAATACATATGCAAGTACTCTAAGAGCTTAAATATCTCTACACAAAATCAGCCACCATTAATAGGTTTAAATGTATTTAATAATAAATAATAAAAACACAAGGCAATACTCTTTAATTCAGCACAGTGACAATAGAGTTCACAGTCACATGAAATACTTTAAAATAACATAGCAGGACACTTAGACTGATCTGACTATTTTTCTATCTATCTCTAAGAGAGATACTAAGATCTAAGTCTTACTTACAAAGCAAAGCAAGTGCTGGTGAGAGGCTGTTAACAGGTTCAGAACAAGATACAAAATGCACTCTTTCTCTTTGAGATAGGTCTTGAGTTAATAATACACATTACTGCTGGGTTAGATAGGTGACATCACTATTTGACACTTCTATCTAGTTCCCAGGCTAAGCAGATACCAACATAATTTAACATGTCTCTGAAAAATACTTATCTCTTAGAAGCTGACAGTTCTCTCTTAGAAGCTTGCCAGAAACTAGAAGTCGTAAAACAGTTACCTTGGAAACCTGTAATTACCTCTGTTTCAAACAATAGAAAGAATTTCCAGCTGCAAACATTCTGTCTTCTAGTTCTGGTAAGCACATTCATAAAATTCTTTATTTATTTTCTCAGAGTTTGCAAGTTAACTCTGTATATTCCAGCTTTTACTATGAAACCATACATTTGCATTGGCATATAATTTATACACATTTCTGCTCTTTTCCAGCAGGGTGCACTGTGGTTACAATCTTGAAGCTCAGTACAGAACATATAGTTTTCTTACATTTTAAAGGCAAGCATACAAATCATATTACTAGTCACAAATGCCATAGAATTATTTACAAAATGTTATCTAGCTGGGTTGGCAGTGTTACATTTCTATATAAATCATATTAATATTTTGAAGTGACAGATAATTATTTACAAAATTCCAGCTAGCTGGGCTGGCAGCGTCTTGGTTTATCACATGGGGTATCAGGTGATAGGGTGTGCTGTCCATTTCTTCCAGGGTTAAGTAGAGAAGATATAGTGCCAAAATTTACTGGGGTTGATTTTATGCTGAAGTTGAAGCTGGGGAAAATATGACTTCTTATCTCTGTTGATTGGTTTTGTGACTTTGGTATGTAATGTTTTGAAATTAACATGATTGTGTTCATTTTTTTTTGTTTCCATGTTGACCAGGCCAGGTCCCTTTGCTTCATCAGGTGTTTACATTCCTTAGAGAACCACGGTACAGAGTTCTTTTTGATTCTTTTCATACGAATGGGAGCTAATGTATTAAGTATGTTAAGGAAGGCGTTATTAAAGTATAGTACAGCATCATTAAGTGGTAGTTGTTTAAGGGGTGTCCAGTCTATTTCATGTAGGAGATTGTTGAATTTATGCTGGCAAAAATTAGTTGAGTTCCTAACTGATTTTATAGTGTGCACTCTTAGGTGTTGGGTGTTTGCTCTAAGGTGAATAAGCTGGTAGATGATCTCTAAGGGAGCTAGACAGTGTGCCAGAAGAGGGATAATTGGCAGGGTGGGATACTAGGATCCAGTCTAGGGTGGACTGTCAGGTAAGTTCTTTGTTCTATCTTGTTGGAGTCTTGATAAGCTGAGAAAAACATATGCTATTTGTGTGGAAGTTGGAAGCTATGGTTTACTAATTTATATTTATGCCTCCTAAGATTATTGTTTTGAAGTGTATTGTTTGGGATGTCCAGGATAAAATATTTTCCAACATTTTTATATTGTTACCTGGTGGGATATACATTACTATTACACAAATTATTTTTGATATGTTGAGGTTCGAAAAAAGAGATTAGTACCTCAGCACTGGAAAAGATGGGTATATTACTGGTGTAGGGTGTGATGTTGAGCGTAGAGGGATATAGAAGTGCTATCACTCCCCCTTTTTTAGATCTATCTCTTCTGGTTATTGCAAATTTTGGAGGTACTATTTCTGAGTCTTTTACATTGGGGTGTAGCCATGTTTTGGTAAGAGCTAGTATGTCAGGTTTATTTTGATCAATCCAGTCATGCACTGGGGCTATTTTGTTACATATACTTCTAAGGTTCAGTGTAAGTTTGTTTAAATATTTGACATTACTCTTGTGGTTAGGATTAGAGGGTGGGCCAGGGTTAGGATGTATGTCTCCACATTTGAGCAGATAGGTAATGAGAAATGAGTGCCATGGCAAGTTTTTTTTATTCCTAGGTGATGGTACTGGTGTTAAGTGTGGTTTCATAGGAGGTGAAGAGGCCAATTTGTAGCTTGAATAATATGGGAGGGTATAGGGGAAAAGCTGGGAGGAAATACGTGAGAAGCTGTGTTGTTTATTGGGGAGAGAGTTGGAGGAGGTTGTTGTATTGGTGTGTGGGGGGTATGCAAGGCTATAGCTGTAGCAAGGTTGAGAATTAAGAGTAAAGAGGCTAGGCAGGTTAGGAGGAGGATGTCAATTGTGATAGGTTTAAAATATTAAAATTGGTATTTGTGTGTTTGAATGTAATATCAAGTGTAAATAGAAACTATGTTATCATGTGATATGTGTGCAGCTGAAGGTAAGGTTGAAAATGTTTTGACTTCAGAGTAGGCTTTGACAATGTGGTTAGGTGTTTTGCCTTGCTGTTTGTGATAAGGAGGGTTGAGGGAGATGTGATTGGTTAGTAGTAAAATTATGGTGCAATGTTAGTTTGTGTGTATAGTAGAAGAGAAGGTGGTAAGCCTGGAGCTAATGTAAGATAGTTTGAGGTGGTGATTGTATTGTGATGGTAAAGTAGAGAAAGATGCAAAGAATTATAGTAGAGGGGATGAGAATTCAAGGTGACGAATGTAAGGGAGAGCAGATAAGTTTGAATAAATAAAAGAAAGTAAGGTGTAAATGAAATATGGGTATGGACAAAGTAGAGTTTATTTAATTAGATCATAGGAATGAGGGGGAGTGGTTTACCTAGGATAAGAGTGAGGTGCTGGGGGTGGGTGAGATATGGGGGATGGGGAGGGGAGTGGAGTGAGCGAAGTGAACGGAGCATGAAGAACCCCCTTCAGATGATTTACCACCATAAACAGTCAGTGAGGTAGAACATTCATGGATACAAAGACAAGATGTCTGAACTCTAAATACTTGACTTAAGTCATAGCATCTAATTTTATAGTTATGGGCTTTTCAGTGTCTTTCCAGTGATATTTTACACTGATAAGAGTAAAATATGGTGAAGTGTTAATGTAGCTTCACCTTCAGCAGTAAAAGGCCTGTGAGTGTGGCTGAGTAAGTGGGGCTGGGGAATATCCTTCCAGCAGATTCAACACTACAAAACAAAACACACTAATGCATGACTTAAATTATTAGTTCTTGTCTTGGAAATTGCCTTACATAAGATTTAACTCAGTGTATTTGTTCCTGGTGAACCTTTGCAACTGCAGGTGAAATTCAGCTGTGCAAGTTCTTTAGGTAGTGGGATAAGATAACATTTGCAGCAGCAGCAGTCAGACTTACATGTGCTTGTTTCACTTTTTGTAGAGTGAAGCAGCTGGATGGAGAGAACACTTGGGACATGGGGTAGTGAAGTGACATGTTCAAAGCATACCTAATGTAACCATATGTGTATGGCTAAGAAATCCCAAGAATATACCACCTTTAGGCTTTGTTTTGTCTTTGTTTTTTGCTTTTTTCTCTGTTTTGCTAGGGCTCTGTTCCTGCTTACAGAAAAGTCACATTTGTTAAGGTGTTTATGACCTTATATATACTGAAAGCACCCCTAGGAGATGGTAAAGTAGTACTTTCTAGCTTCTGAAGACACTGACTCTTGAGACATGACAACCAGATAATGTTCTTTACAAGGCCTCTTCAGGGTTGCTGTTATTACTTCAGGGCATTAGTCTTTATCCTGTGAGCCAGTGATAAGCCTGGGTGAAGGTGGGTTGCAAATTGGCTCACAGATAGAACCCACAGTGTGAAAGTAGCAGACTACAAGTCAGACTGCTGACCAATCATGAGAGGAGTCCCACAGGGATTGGTTTTGGGTCCTCTCCTGTTTGGCATCTACTTCTCAGAAGTCCAGGCCAACACGGAGGGACTCTGACCGACCAAGTTCACTGATGATTGCAAGCTGGGAGCCATTTTTAACTCCCCAAGTGATGTAGACTTCCTACAGAAAGGCCTCACTGAGACCAATGACTGGTGTAGAAACCATGGCCTTAAGCTTAATGCCAAAAAATGCGTCGTCATTCCCTTTGGGAAAAACTCAGTTCCCACTAATTACCACATTGATGGTAGCCCACTGAACACTGAAGGTGTTATAAGAGATCTGGGGACACAGGTTGACAGCAACTTCTCCTTCGACCACCACATTGCCACTGTGGTCAGAAAGTCCTTCTATGTGGCACATCTCATTACCAAGGGTTTTGCATCCAGGAAGTCATCATCTCTCTCTACTCTTTCCTCATTAGACCAATCGAGTATAATGCCCCATTTGGTATATACCTCACTAAACACCTGCATCAGCTGGAAAGGCCACAAAAATACCTCCCAAACATGATTCTAGGCCTTAAACACATGCTGTACATAGACAGACTCAAAAAATTCCAGCTTTTCTCTGTTTCATATCGTCTATTAAGAGGCGATCTCTGTTTGACTTACAAAGCCGTGTCTGACCCAGCCCTATTAAAAATGTTACACCTAAAGAAATCTCAATCCCTCCACACCACACACTCCAGAGACCTCAACCTCATTACCACAATCAACAGAACATGATGGAGGGACAGATTCATAACCCAGAGACTGCCCATGCTCTGGAATAGACTTCCCATACATGTGAAGCAGAGCACCTCACTGGCCCTTTTCAAAAGAAATCTTGATGAGTGGATGGGAAATAAAAAGTTCACCCCGGGGATCTCTCCAGTGGCTGTACTTGATAGAGGCATCGGGAACTAACGGTGGCATGATGCCAGGGCACTTCTATGGGCAAGGCATGTAAAGGTTCCAGGGCCATTGGCCTAGTACACACCTATGAACCTATGAAGTGAGTGTAAAACTTGTTTTAGTTTGCTTGTATATGTCTACCTAGACTGCAATCTACTGAATAGTACTTTCTTTTAATTTTGAAGTATAATTATTTCTATGCTTTTTTATTTTAACTTTGTTTTTAAATCACTAATTGATTCTTAAATGAGATGAGGCTGTATGTGTGCAGATTTAACATAATATATTGATTTAGAGGGATAGCTATACAACAATTAACTGACTGTTGGTAGTCATTAATGAATTAAAATTTTCTGCAGTGTTCACACTCTCTTGATATTACAGTCTAGCATGAAATAGAATAAACATTTAGAAACAAAATCTTAAGGGGCTATTTGTCTAAAATAATCATGTTTGCTTATGGACTTTGGCATACTGAAACATTTACAACTAAAAAGTTACGTTAAAAGAAGAAATAAAAAACAGCCACTGAAATGAAGAATAGAAGTTTCTGCACAGTAATGGTTGCTTCAGGCAAGCAGTGGATTATAACTCTTGAAACAATGAGAAGATCTGAGTAGATCCTTTACCAACTTGAGGGGGAGTCATATACTTACCTACATCATTGCACACCAGCATAAGCATTTGTAGACCTGTGCAAGGAAGGAAAGAAGCTACTGCCATTACAACTTCAAGGAGCTGCTCATACAATATTGTGCGATGTGGACTAGGCTGGTATACAGGTGCCTAGGTCCTTTGTAAGTCATAAGGCTTTGTACACAGAGGGCAAGACCTTATACTTGGATTTACTCCACTCTGTGCTAAGAGTATACAAGTCACACACTACACATATGACTTAACACTTTTTCATGATCGTATGTGATTCACAAAGAGCGGACTTATCTGTCCCACAGTAATGTAGGCACTGCAGCAAATATGGCCATATGTCTCCCTGACCCCGCTCCCTCTGATGTTGCCAAAGGGAGCTCCCACAGCACCAGATCCCCTCATTATCATGTTATAGTAATGACCCCCAGCTCCACTGTCATGTCTAATGAGTCAAACATGTTTTTACAAGTCACTCTTAGGCATGACGGCGGAGCAAAGCAAACATAGAAAAAGCAGCTTATTAAGGTATAACATACCTTAATAAAAAATAACTTATTTACAAAATATTTATATATTTACAAATATTTACATATATCCAAATATATAAATATACACATCTCTTTACACATGTTCTTAATTTCCTTTGCAATCATGCTAAATTTGCATCTCTATTAAACCACCACTCCTTTCATAACAACAATCTGATTTTACTTAATATTGTTGCTAAATATATTTACCATTAATATAGTTTCATTTATTCTTTCATTACATATAACCCATATAATATAAAATAACGTTGTATCTATTCTTTTCACATATTATTTACTTCTATTCTTATATCTGTATTTAGTCATATTCATTTTTATCCACTTCTCTTATATCTTCAAAAAATATTTTGTATAGTTTTCCCCATAACTTCTTTACTCTTTTACATTCAAAACACATGTTCAATAGTTTCTTCTTCTTGACAATGTAAACATATTCTATTACTTTTCTTTTTTATGGCATACTTCCTTTTACTGGCAATTTATCTATTACCACTTTCCAAAAAATCTTGACATTCTACTTTCTGATTACAACATTTGCTTCTTATTTTATAGCTTTATTTTTCGTCTGTTAAATTTTCCCTTGGGTTTACATAGTAATGTTTTATCATTACATTCTTATACCATTCTTTTCTATCTTTTTCTATATCATCAATTTTTATTTTCCACAAAAATATTTTTTCTTGGTAACATTTTATTTCTTCATTTATACACTCTTTTTCTCCTTTACCATTTTTTTACCATATCCTAAAATGTATCATACTTATATTTATAAAGCTTTACTTCTAATCTCTCATCTTTTTTATTTATCCACTTTAACACTTTGTGCAAATTTAATGAAGCAGCATATATCACTGATATAATTAACCGTAAAACTCATTCTTCATTTACATAAAACCTCCCTTTTTACTGGGTTTAATCTAGAACCCCATATGAATGAAAAAATATATGTATCTGCAATAATTATTTTATAAATACTATTGGCAACATAAATATGCTGGCTAAGTATTCTATTTTTTCCCATCAGTACTGAATTTATCAAATAAGCCTTTTTTTCTGAATGATAATTTATATGTTCTCCAGAAAAGATGTTTGGTTTATTTCTTCTGTTTTTTTTTCCCTTTGAATTCTACTACCATCCTTACTCCCAAATTTTATACCTACCACAGAAATGTCATTCATTGTAAAATAAACACGTCCAATCTTTACTACATAACCTAAACCTTTACTTGTTTCTTTATTTAAAGCCTTCCCTGTCATCTCTAGACACTTGTTTGTGCAAATTATTACTTATTTTATTCAAATAGTGTTTTTTGCAATTATTACAGTGTTATATGCATATGTTAACAGAACTGGAATTCATAATCGTAACTCTTCTATACCTCACTCCTTCATTATTTCACATACTATCACATTCATGACTAATGCAAAGGGTATACAGCTCATTGGACATCCCTGTCTTACACCACTCTTTATATGTACCTCTTGGCTTAACCAGCCATTTACAAGTATTTTACTTTATTATTACTATATGCTAACATATATCATTTCCTAATTTTCTCACTTATATTCTTTCATTATTACCCATAAGATTTCATGTCCAGTTGTGTGAAATGCCTTTTTAAGGTCTCTGATCATGATTTTTGCTTCTTCTTTTCTGTCTATAATATCATCCACAATTTCTCTATCATTGATAATTATTGACAACCCTTTCCCTTTATACTATATATGCTATCATCTATAATATTTTCCATTTTGGTTTCGAATCTCATTTGTATTATTTTCTTAAAGCTCTTATAATCATTATTAGTCAATACTACTGGTCTCCAGTTTTTAACTCGCTTCTGTCTTCCTCCTTCCATATGAATTTAAGTATTCCACTACAAATTTCATTATATTTAAAACCTTCATTTAACCATTCATTCAAAATCTTTAAAAAAAAAATTTTTGCCAGTCCTTAAATTTTTTTACATTTCATACCTTGTTCCATGTGGCACAGCTGAATCTATATTTACTTGTCCTAATACTTTATCTAGCTCATTTAAAGAATTCTCCTTTTCCCGACTCTTTTTTTTTTCTGTTAACTTATTTACTTACCATGTTTTTTCACTACCTTCTTTTTTTAACATTTCTTGTATGTGTTATGCACTACACTATCCATAATATTTTCCCAAGTTCTATTTCTGCTTTTACATTTTTGTCATTACACTACCAACTTCCTTTACTAATCTGCTTAAGTAACTCAGTACTTCTTGTCATTTTCCTTTTTTAAAAATATCTTTGCTTATATAACAATTCTTATGTTTTTTCTGGATTTGTTTCATATAATTCTTTTTCTTTGTCAAAGTACTTTCTATCATTGTGTTCTAAATCTTCCAGTGCATCATTATATGTTCTTTCTCTGCTACCCCTGCATGGCTTGCTTGTCATACTCCTCTTAATTGCTGCAGATATTGTCTCTTACCATCAGAATATTAACCCCGTATCATTTAGTCAGTCCTCCACTTTTCCAAACCCCACGTAAATGTAAGTCATCTTTACTAATCATTGCACTGTCGACATATAATTCCACTAACGTAGATATGGCCTTATTCAAAGTTCCTAAGTACCAAACCAAATTCCACATCTCTCTACAATATGACAAATTTGTATCTAAATATCTATTGGCTATCATTTGTATAACATCACAGCTCATACTTTGTGGTAACATACACCCAAACCCTGGCCCCAAAAATGGTCCCAACACCAACACCCAACTACCGATAGATATAAACTCCCACAGAAAACCAACAGACCTCCTAATTCTTAATATTAACATTAGAAGTATACTTAACAGAACACCAGAACTACATGCCACCCTGTCACTATACCCCCTGATATTGTTCTTCTCAAAGAGACCAATGATGTTAAGCTGTTTTTTTGAAGTGGGTTGAAGTTTGGCAAATAAAGTCTCTGCGTTATTAAAGCTGGGGGGGGTGATTGTCTATAAATTCAATAGTAAGGCTGTTTTTGAAAAGTAGGGCAGTACCTCCACCCTTCTTAGATGTACAGTCCTTCCGGAGTATGTTATAACCTGGAGGGAATATTTCAGTATCTTTAATGTGTGGCTTGAGCCAGGTCTCTTTGAGAAGAACAATATCAGGGGGTATAGTGACAGGGTGTCATGTAGTTCTGCTGTTCTGTTAAGTATACTTCTTATGTTAATATTAAGAATTAGGAGGTCTGTTGGTTTTCTGTGGGAGTTTATATCTATCGGTAGTTGGGTGTTGGTGTTGGGACCATTTTTGGGGCCAGGGTTTGGGTGTATGTCACCACAGAGTATGAGCTGTGATGTTATACAAATGATAGCCAATAGATATTTAGATACAAATTTGTCATATTGTAGAGAGATGTGGAATTTGGTTTGGTACTTAGGAACTTTGAATAAGGCCATATCTACGTTAGTGGAATTATATGTCGACAGTGCGATGATTAGTAAAGATGACTTACATTTACGTGGGGTTTGGAAAAGTGGAGGATTGACAAAATGATATGGGGTTAATATTCTGATGGTAAGAGACAATATTTGCAGCAATTAAGAGGAGTATGACAAGCAAGCCATGCAGGGGTAGCAGAGAAAGAACATATAATGATGCACCTCCCCCTACATGAAGCAATAGATTATTTTAGTACTACATTTCTTAGTATTCATAACACCCTAGCCCCACCCAGAAGAGCAAGAACAAAATTCAGCCATGCCCCTTGGCTCACTTTGGACAGCTCCTAAAACAGAGACACCTGGAATTAAAATAAAACACAAATAGGCAGAAATATCTTGAGTTAAGAAATCTAGCCACAAAACAAGTGAGATCTGACAAAAGTAACCATTACTCTGAAATCCAGTCTAAATATAAAACTAACCCACAAAAATTCTGGGCAGCCATCAATAAAATACTGCAGCCAGGAAAAATCAATACGCCATCCTCAAATATCAATAAACTATCACTAATATTGCCACTCAGTTTAACCAACACTTCACTAAGTCCATTCTAAACCTCACTAATACCATTTCCCCCACAACATGCCTAAATCTTAATGACCCAACAACAGACTAAAATTGCTTCTCCCTATAACCTGTCCCCACACAATTTATAAATACTTGACAAAGCTAAAGCCCACAAATCTAGCAGCTGATTAGCTACCAGCAGAATACTTCAAAATCACAGCCAACACCATTGCATACCCCATCTCCCCATTAATTAATAGGTCAAACTCTGAACAACACATCCAAACCCTTTGGAAAATTTCACATATTATACCACTTCATAAAGGTGGAAATTCAACTGAATTATCTAACTATTGACTGATCGCCGTTCTATCCCCCCTGTCAAAAATCTTAGAGAAAAGTATCCACTCCCAGGTTCTAAACCATCTTCTAAATAATGATCTCCTGGCTAACATACAACACAGATTTTGCCCCAATCACAGTACCACAACAACCGTTATTAGCTTTACCAACGTTGTAAATCACCAACAGAACAGTGGCAACTTTGTATCCACTATCTTTCTGGATCTTTCCAAGGCTTTCAGTATGGTCTCACATCCCAAACTCCTCTCTGTACTCTCTAAACTCAACCTAAGCAACTCCACAATATCATGGTTCATGGACTACCTATCCAACCATCAACAAGCTGTAAAATGGCAGAATTCTCTATCCCCTCTTCTTCCAGTAACCGTAGGTGTCCCACTGGGATCCATCCTTGGTCCACTTCTCTTCACCTTATTTATCAATGACTTCCAAAAGCCACCCTCCACTCCAGCCTGGTCCAATACGCCGATGACTCCACCATAATCTGCTCTGACTCCTCTTTCCAACTACTGCAAAAGATTACAAGAAAAAGAAAAATAATCTGGTTCCACACAGCAGTGAAAATCAATATGTCCTTTATTGTAGTAGGTAAGCACTTTCTTGGAATAACATCCGCTTCATCAGACCAACAAAGATAGAATAGCAGTTACATTTTTAAACACTAAAACATCCAATCAAAAATCAGATAAAATGTCCATCATAGCTAAAAGCCATGTGATAAAATACATCTGTAGAATATGTAGATCATTAAAAAATTGAATAAAACAGTCTAAATGAACAATATGTACTTAAAACTGGTAACAAATACAATAGTAAAGAATAATAAAAGATGGACTATTGAAACATATATGATAAAATATTAAAAGAGAGATCAATGCTTTAATGGCCGTGCTTTAATGAAGGGTTTCAGGGAAACTGTTGTTTAAACCACGAGGTTTATCAGCTTGAAAGCGCAAAATCCATTTCTGTTCACTAGATTCTGTTCTATTATTTATGTCACCTCCTCTCTTGGTACTATGCAGAATCTCTAGTACCATAAAGCTAAATTTATGTTCTTTACCCTCTTTAGCTACATGTAGTGATAGTGCGCTGGTTTCTTTAACATTCCTGATATCCCTAAGGTGTTCAAGTATTCTTTCCTTAAACACCCTGTTCGTTTTCCGTATGTAAAATGAGAAGCAGGTAGTACAATAGCAAAAACAGACAACATTTTTTGTTCGACAATCTGCATAAAAAGCAGTATCTATCTTAAAACCCAAAGTGGGATGTGTGAAATGATTATCAATATGTATATGTGTACAGCCATACAATTCCTACACATATATGTACCAAGTCTGTCAGATATTATAGTTGATTTAGTATTAAAGGATCGATAAGAGAGCTGACTCTTAAAGTGATCTGTTATTTCTAAAAGCAAAATCTGGCTGTGTGCCAATGACCCCATTCAACTCATGTACAGTAGACAGAATATCCCAGTTCTTTTTAATAATATCACATGCTACATGCACATTACTGGCAAAGGTCAATGGCATCCTTAGTTTATTCCTAGAGGTATCAGTGGAAGCATCACTTGAGAAAGTATTGTCAATATTATCCCTGTTGTTAATACTAGTGGGGACGGGGGGAAATATGGCTGGCACTTACCTGATCTATGCCGCCATCCTTCTGCTATTTGAGAATCGATAACTTTACTACTATAGCCTCTTTCTAAAAATTCTTGTTTAAGTGTTTGTAATGCAATGATGAGACTATCATCATCATTAAAAAGTCTCATAGTTCGAAATATCTGTCCTTTCAACACATTGAATTTTGTATGATTCGGATGCATACTGCCATAGTGTAGAACATTATTCTTTCTAACGGTTTTCTTATACAAAGTAGTAGACACAGTGGATAAATTATTTTTAGTAACTTTAACATCCAAAAACTCTACTTCTTTATCAGAATATTCATAGGTAAAACTCAAAAAAGTATTCAACTGATTTAAGTATAAAAGAAACTCTTGTAGCAGCTGCTCTCAGCCATGCCACAATAAAAAAATATCATCCACAAAACGTTTATACCATTTGATGTTAACCCGGTATTCATTATTCGAAAGTACATGTTTAGCTTCCCAATTATCTAGGGATAGGTTGGCGTAGCTATTAGCACAAGCTGTGCCCATAGCTACACCAACTTTTTGTGCATAATAAACATCATTAAAAATAAACACATTGTTTTCTAGGATGATTTCCAAAAGTATGCAAATAAGTGTCACCTTAGTATCAGGGGTGTTTCTCTCACAGAGTAATTCTCTGACATTTTCAACTCCCCATTCATTGGGTATAACAGTGAACAATGATTCAATATCCAGAGTTACAAATAAACATTGTCCTAAGATAATTTCATTTTGTTTACATAGCTCATTTAAGAAACGTATCCATTAAAAGAGTGCTACAATTAGCCAAGGCAGCATGCAAAGTCTTTTCTACAAAAATAGAAAGTGGCTTAGTTACCCAACCTCGGCCTGAAACTATAGGGCGCATAGGTAGAGTTAAGGGATTCTTATGTATTTTGGGTAGACCATATATCAAAGGGACTGTTGGATGTTCTACCCTGAAATACTCAAACAGTTGCTCAGATATCATGCCTGTTATTAATAAATCAAAGATCAAAAACTGTACTTTTTCTATGACACTACTAAGTATATGCATAGGTAAAATGGCATATCTATCAACGTTACTGAGATGACTTAACATAGATTCTATATATTTGTTTTTGTCGATAACAATGCCACCTCCTTTATCAGCTGGACATATTTCTATACTATTTAGTTCTTTCAATTCAGCTAGAGCTTGTAACTCTGCAGCTGATAAATTACTAAAATTATTAGTTTGCTTATCTAGAGACTTCTCTCTAAGTTGTTTTTCACAAAGGTCAATGAACAGATCTATAGTAGAATTACCAGGTGGTATGTAAGTGCTGGGCTCTCTAAATATACAATCAGCATTATTAGAATTACCAAACATAGCTTTAAGTGTAAGAGTTCTGCCAAAAAGATGTAGGTCTTTAATTACCTCTGTTATGTCCATTCTTTGAGCCGGAACAAAGGTTAAACCTCTGTTTAACACAGATAACTGTGAGTCAGTTAAAAGTTAAAGTAGAGATATTGTGAACTAAGCTTGTTTGTATCTCTTTTCTGACCTTATTTCGTCCTCCTGGCTGTGTAGTCGTCGTGTACATTGATTTTGCAGGCGATTCCTCAATCTGGCAGAGGTTCTTTCAATACAAAATGTCCACATGTGGAGCCTGATAGTACAGAGGTCTGCAGTGCTCTGTGGAATTCAAACTCACACTGGAAGCCATGCTTGTTTTAGGTCTAACAGCTGCAGTGCTTGTGCTAGCATCAGAGAGACTGCTTACAGCAGCTACAGAAGTATTTAGGTTGACTTCTGAAACAATTCCCTCACAGGAACAATAGGAACATTGGGTAAAAGTTCTGTGGGTTCTGTAGAAGTGGTAGATTTAACAGCATTTGCATATGCTGCTTGTTTATCTGAAACAGTTGAATGCAATGTAGTTCTGGGTCTTACAGAGCTCTGCCCATTTCCTGTTATATGCTGTATGATGGAGTTAGTATTAACCCTTTCATTTACCCAAGAGAAGACATTACCTTCTTTAAAATCCTTCAAATCCCTTTGTAATTTTTTGTTTTTGGTAGCAGAAAGTCTCTTGTCATATCCAGTAATATTTTCAAACAACACATCCATTTTATCACCAACAAGTTCATCTGAATAGGTGTTAATTATGTTTTGCAACTTAGTGATTTCATTAGATAGTTTTAGCTCCTCTGGTCTAAAAAATTCGATAAGGAGCTGCATATATTTAGCACTGCACTCAAGGTTAAGTAACTGCCAGTGCCTAAGTAGCTCAGGATAAGCTTGCCCATAACTGGGCATGGTGAGAACCCTAAGTCCCCTTGGTGCTATATTAAGGCTCAGTGAAGCCTCAAGATGAAAGCGCTGCCATTGCAAGCGCTTAAACTTATAAAGTTTATTCTCCAGATTGCGATAGTCATCTCTGAAAGCTGCAGATAAATCAGGATTATCTGGAGTCAGTGATGTTGTCTGCACATAAGTTCCATTAAGTAATGGATTAGTTTGAAAGTCCAATAAAGTAGACAAATGATAGTTGTTCCTCCTATTAGATGGCAAATCCATCAAAGGTACAAAGTTGTCCAAACGATCCATTTCATTTCCTGCTATGCTTGGTTCAAAGATAAAGAAAATATACCAAACGAAAACAGTCCTTGAACCAAATAAGGAATCAGATGCAGAAACCAGAGAATACAAGAAAAAGAAAAATAATCTGGTTCCATGCAGCAGTGAAAATCAATGTGTCCTTTATTGTAGTGGGTAAGCACTTTCTCGGAATAACATCCACTTCATCAGACCAACAAAGATAGAATAGCAGTTACATTTTTAAACACTAAAACATCCAATCAAAAATCAGATAAAATGTGCATCATTGCTAAAAGCCATGTGATAAAATACATCTGTAGAATATATAGATTGTTAAAAAATTGAATAAAACAGACTAAATGAACAATATGTACTTAAAACTGGTAACAAATACAATAGTAAAAAATAATAAAAGATGGACTATTGAAACATATATGATAAAATATTAAAAGAGAGATCAATGCTTTAATGGCCGTGCTTTAAGGAAGGGTTTCAGGGAAACTCTGTTGTTTAAACCAGGAGGTTTATCAGCTTGAAAGCGCAAAATCCATTTCTGTTCACTAGATTCTGTTCTATTATTTATGTCACCTCCTCTCTTGGTACTATGCAGAATCTCTAGTACCATAAAGCTAAATTTATGTTCTTTACCCTCTTTAGCTACATGTAGTGATAGTGCGCTGGTTTCTTTAACATTCCTGATATCCCAAAAGATTACCAACAATCCTTTACTGCCATTGAATCATGGTTAGCTGACTCACAGCTAATACTCAACTCTAAAAAAAACAGAACTAATGTTATTTCATCCCACAAAAGCCATAGACCCTATTTCACCCTTTAAATTTATCTCCTCTAACAAAACCCTTGTCTTGCATGCTTCAGAGACCAAACTACTAGGAGTTATCATAGATAACAATCTGAAATTTGACAAGCACATAGCACAAGCAGTAACAAATTTACACAAAAGACGTGGTACCCTTTACAGATGTAAAAACTACCTCACAGACAGCAGTAAAGCCATCCTTGCTAGAACCCACCTAATTTATACATTATGCTTCTCCCATACTAATTAATCTAAACAAAGATGATTTAAACAAACTAATCAACTGCTATAACAAAATTGCAAAGTTTGCCACCAACTCAACCTACAGGACCCCTCATTGTCTAGCCCTAAGACAATTATCATGGCTAGAATTACAAAACTTACTTTCCTATAACCAACTTATAACCGCCCACCAAATCTTATACCACCCCCAAAAAAACAGCTCTTCAAGGCCTGCTAAACTACTGTATAAACAACTGTGTTCTAAGATCTACCAATAGAAGCACTCACTGAAGTAACCAAAAGCTGGAATAGCTCTAGTGACTCCCTCTACTCCAGTGCTATTGCTAAAATATAGAATACCCTTCCTCTAGATATCAGGATCTTGGACAGCAAGCCTAACTTCAAAAAACATCTTTGGTCACACTTTCTCAGCTCTTGGTAGTGTACCTGCACAGACCCAGGATAACCATCTGCCAAAGCAAATTCTGTACCTTAGTCCATACTTACTCTCCACTATCATAACTCAGATCTCCCTGTTATAAATCCCCCTCTCCCTACTAACACAGCACCATTTATGCCCTAATCTGAATACAAAACCCCCTGCATCATCCTTCTAGTTCAAGCTCATCCCATAAAGTACATATCATTTCTTCACCCTACTGTATCAGTCTCCCTCAGGTTAAATACATGGCTTACACCCTGACTAACCCCAGTTTTCTCCCAAAATCTACACTGTCACAGTCCCAAGTACTTATGCATATACATTTATCTGTTGGTAATTCCCACTTTTTTGGCAATGTAAATTTCTTGTAGAATACCTTTATCCTTGAAATTGTTCTCTTCTCTAAATTAATGTGTATTGTTTTCATCATATTGCTTTATTTCATCTGTCCTACAAACATTATGCATTGTCAACAGCTATAGCAGTGTTTCTGCATTTTTGTGTATGCTTTTATTTTTTATGTAATCTTTTCAAGTCTACTGTTTGTATCTTCATGGAGCTTTTCTTCCCAAGCCTCCACTGAAAATTGCTGTTTTGCCCAGTCGGACTCCCCTGGTAAATAAATGTAAAATAAATTAATAAATAATACTTTTCTCACATCATATTGCCACTGTAAAAAAACACTTTTTATATTTTTCCTTAAATATCATTCACCATTCAGACCAGTTTTTATAAAGTGTTATTATAGTAGTATGCTCTTTCCGTAACATTATTACTAATCTCTTTCCTTCTTCATTCCATGCTCTCTCGTTTATCCTTTTTCTTTGCCCATTTTATATATTCTTTGTTTTCTTTTATCTCTAGCCATATTGCAAGATGATCAGAAAATCCTGTTTCAACTACCTTTCATTCTCCTATAACTAAATCATCATACCCCTTTTGTAAGTCCATGAATTTTTGTCCCAAAGTTTTAATTTACCGCATTTTATAACTTCTAAAATTTTTCTTTTACAATTTCCTTTCTTTTTACGCTTGCCTCTTAAGTCACAATTAAATTCATCTTCTTCTTCTTCTTCTTTCGGCTTTTCTCGGTTAGGGGTCGCCACAGCGGATCACCTGTCCACTCATGATTGGCAGTGGAGTTTTACGGTGTCGAGTTGCCAGCCCGGCACTCAACCTTCCACAGAAGGCACACACATGCACACACTCACACCTAGGGCCAATTTAGAGTGTCCAATCTACCTGTTATTATAATAGTCATATTTATCACTACATAGTCTAAAATCTGATGAAATAAGCTTGGGCTTTCTTTACAGTTAGTATAACCATATAATGTTATAATTCCATATACTTTTTCTGTTTTAAGTCTACAATGGTTATTCTTCCCATTTTTCCTAAAGTTACATCTAATATCTTTACTGTATTTCTACAGAGTACAGCTACTCCAAAAAGTCTCTCATTTCCCAAATTCCAGATCATCTTTCCTCCCCATAGTTTCTGTGTTTGTAGTCTTTCTGTATTTATTAAAAGTCGTGTCTTTTAATATAATTACATCTACATCACATGTATCACACAGCTCCAGAATTCCTATTCTTCTTATATTTTAATACTATTCACATATACAGAAAACACTCTAAAATTTTCATTTTACCTTTTATTCATGGTTTCATAAGTTCATAGCTATAATTACTAGGCCAGCTTTCTTAATAGGCAATTCTAAGTGTAACCAACTTCCTTCCCCAAGGTGAGAG
Source organism: Protopterus annectens (assembly GCF_019279795.1). NCBI lineage: Eukaryota > Metazoa > Chordata > Ceratodontiformes > Protopteridae > Protopterus > Protopterus annectens. The sequence continues at coordinate 716,359,876 of NC_056730.1, read as the reverse complement.
TCAAATACAGTACCTTGTGTCTGTGAGTTAAACACCTTAACCATTATACCAAGCCCCAATCTTTTGCTGTATATATTCCTTTTCATTCACGTCCTTTCTTTTTTTGTGTACTTATCCCTTTAAATTTTCTTTTTCTGTCTTTTACCCTTTTACCAATAGAAATCTTTGTCCCTTTACTGCCTCCCAGTTTATGTCTTCTTCATCACTTATTTCAGAACCTTCTTCTATGTCCTCTTTATTTTTTTCTCATCTAATTTTTTTCGGTTTCTACTACTAGCAAAACCTCTTCTGTTTGTTCCTCTTCTTCTCTTTATCTTTTCCTTCCTGTTATTTTCATTTTTGCAGTTCATCCATAAATGTCCGATTGTATTACATCTGTAACATTTCAATTCACATTTTTTGCATCATGTCCCATTTCCCACAAATATAACATTTTCTTTTGCCACAGTTACTTATCAAATGTCCATTTTCACAAAAAAAGTTTGTTTTGGGTTGTCCCCAGTATTTTACAACACCCCCTCTTCCCCTCCATATTTATCAAGCATGGTATAAGTATAATTATTGTTCTCTTTGTATTTTTAACACAAAATTACAGTTGCAGCCACCAGTCCATAAACCCCCTTTTTGTCAAAAACTTTTGCAGTGCCCAGTACTTCTTTACATAAAGCTTTCAAATGTGTTTTCAACGTCTCTCTTTCTACCTCTGTTCAAAAATTGTGCATGAATCTTCTTTTTGTTTCCCTGTTAAATGTTTTTATCACATAAAGATTCAATGGGTTCAGTCTTTCTTTCTTTCATATTCTCGAAGAAAATCTTCCATTGAAAAAACAGTCTCAAATATAATGTCACAAAATGTCTCTTTGTTAATAAGAATAAATGCTCTTACCTCATGTGCTTTTATACCCAAAAGAGCTATTAAATTGTCCTGCACATCATACCTGTCCATTTCTTTGTCTTCTTTACTTTGAATCCTTACCATGTACTTCCATTGTTCATTTTCTTCTGCCTTCTTTTCTACTACTACACTTTTGCCTTATTTTACTTTCTCTGCATATGTTTTCTTTTTCGTCTTACCAGCATTCTTCAGGATTGTCTCTACATCCTCCTTTTGTATTTTCTCCATAGTGTCCCCCTAGGAAACATCTCCTTCATTTTCTTGCTCACTCTGCACCACCATTTCTTTAAGTAAATCATCCTGCAACCCTCCCGACAGGAGGGTTGTAATTGTACATCCATCATTTGCTGACTCATCTCCATCAAACAGGTTTCATTGAAACATTTCCTCAAAATCCTGCACACCTTCTCCAGTCTCTATATTTGCTTTGTCCGTCATTTCTTTCACTACTCTGCCATCTCCTTCTCTTTCCATCTGTCTCCCTGTTTCTCTGGGCTGCCTCTGCACTTGGAATGGAAACAGGAAGTGCTCCTCCAAAATGTCTCCAACTCATGACAGTGACGAGTAGGGTAAGTTCCTCAGTGCCTTGGCCAAATTTCCCCTAATAGTGTAAGTACCACCATGGGTTTCTTCTGAAAAGAGGCTACTAGCCGAGTGGGACTAACTCAGTTAACAAAGGATAAATAAAATGAACTTGCAAAGTTTTTAAAACAAACAATAATACAGCAGCATAAAAAGAAATAAAATATTATAGACATAGCTGCAAAAATTATGTGCTGTATATAAAATATAAAACAAGTAATCTCCTTTGTATCCCCGAAGTCTCATAACAACCCACTAAAGTGTAGTGGGTCTAAAAACAAAACAGTGTAAGAAACTTCTCTGTGTGGAAGATTTTCAGTCCATATATTTCTAGTTAATCACTGTATATAATCAGATCAGACAATAGTAGTAGAAGTAGCGAATGTAAACTCGTCAAGTCAAAAAGTAATAATAGAAAATATATAATTCTACAGCATTACTAAGTATTCAAAAGTAATCCAAGCAAGGCAGGCAGTCTGTTTCCACTGGAAAGGATTTTTACGGTGCCGAGTTGCCAGCCCGACGCCCAACCTTCAAAGAAGGCACGCCCATTCATGCTCGCACCTACCTGCATGTCTTTAACGTCACTCGACCGTGGGGAGGACATGCAGACTCCACACAGAAGGTGCTCCAGCTGAGAATCGAATGGGAGAACCTCTTGTTGTGAGGCGACAACGCTAACCGCTGCAGTACCGCTGCTCAGAAACTGTTATGAAATACAGATGCTATAGTTTTGCTGCTCTAGAAAATAAACAGTCTTAGGAAGAAATTAAGCCCAATAAAGTCCCAAGGCCTGCATGAAATCTGTGAACCATTTACTCTTAATTTATCATTCAACTTTTTGGACATCCAAGGTAGGCGGCTGCAGTGGTGCAGCGGTTAGCATTGCTGCTTCACAGTAAGAGATTCTCTGGTTTGATCCTCGGCTGGGGTGCCTTCTGTGTGGAGTCTGCATGTCCTCCTTGTGGGGTTTCCTCTGGGTACATCGGTTTCCTTCCACATCCCAAAGACATGCTGTAGGTAGATTGGACACTCGGCCCTAGGTGTGAGTGCATGTGTGTGTGTGTGTGTGTGTGTGTGTGTGTGTGTGTGTTTGTGTGTGTGTGTGTGTGTGTGTGTGTGTGTGTGTGTGTGTGTGTGTGTGCCTTCTGTGGAAGATTGGGCGCTGGGCTGGCAACTCAACATCGTAAACTCCACTGCCAATCATGAGCGGACAGGTGATTCACTGTGGCGACCCCTAGGAAAAGCTGAAAGAAGAAGAAGAGAACATCCAAGGCCATATCATTCAGATGTGTGATTCAGAATCAATATTCAGAATGCTGCCAGAAATTTTACCTGCCTATATGTCGTCATCAGGCTTACATAACTAGCAAATTGTTTTTAATAGTATAACTGTACCAGATAAAATATCAAGCTGTGGCCCTGGGCTAGGCATTTTAAGGTAATTGAAACAGTCAGTGTTCCAGAACACCAAGCAGAGAAGCTAAGTCTTCTAAAACTGCTTTTACTTGTACTGTCTACAACACTGCTCATGGCAGTGTTGTAGACAGTACAACACTGCCATGAGCAGGATAATATGTGTTGTACTGTCTACAACACTGCCATGAGCAGGATAATATGAGTCATAAATTTAATCTCTTCCTTAGCCATCAGTACTTAGAGATGACTGGTGTTTAAACAAAGAGTCAAGAATACAAGTAAAAAACAGTAATTTATGAATCGCTGGTAATATTTTCCTCAGCTTCCTTTGGCATGCAGGCTGTCCTTCACAGGTGTTTTCATTGCTACATGAATAATGAGTTTCCAGTATTTATTTTTACATTTGAAGAGCAAACAACACACACTCCAGTCTTTTATATTAGTAGTGAAAAGGAATAACTCAGGGATAAGCACAATTCATAAGTGCCATCAGGCTGGACAGCAGTTCTCTACGGCTAGCAGTAAAAAGAAAAATTAAATGGGAGAAAATATTTTCAAGTAAGCAAGAAAGAAAAGCAGCTTTTAGGACTTCTTGTACAGGCAGAGTAATTTTCCAAGTGATGTACTTATTCATGGCAGTCAATACTGCAAATTGTGTGCCACAATTAAGCTATGATGGAATTAAAACTTAGTGTGTGGTCTGCCTTACAAGCAGTATCAGCTTAATTGGGACAAGGCAGTCCACACAAGTAGCACTGTAGGTATGGTAAGCATTCACTCCTGGTTTTGCACCACTGACCCTTGTGAATAGGGAAAACATGTAATTACCTTAACATACACTTGCTTGGCCTATCTTTGGACATTTGTATTGTAAAAATATAAGGGCTATTGATTACTATGGGAATGTTAGGCTAGGCTTCTTAAGATTCTCACAGATTAGTAGCCCAGTAAATATCTATGAACCTATCAGCACTGTCAGTGTTAATGAGCTAAGCAATCCACCAAAATCCAAAGCCAGGAAGAGATAACTTCATTTCTTACAAAAAGGCTAAATTTACTGGAGAAGAAGTCAAGGAAGAAATTTATGATTGAAGCACAATCTACCGGATGCAGAAAAATTAGCAGATGGAGTGGATTTGGGGTAGACCTACAGGGAGTATAACATGCTTAGAATACTTTGAGACTCAAATGTTATTTTTACAGCAAGATAGAACTACGGGAAGTACAATTGGGTACTTATGTATTATTGCAACCAGTTTCCAAACAAGTGGCTAATACACACGTTCCAATTTTTTTACTGTTTATTTTCCAGACAGAGGAGTGGGGCAGTGCACTACAGAATAACCCATTTTAACTTGTTCTTTCATTTTTCTAACAAACCTTCTCAGATATTTGCGGGCTGCTTCACAGAGTAAAAAATAAGTAAACAGCAGAATCGTAGCTTAAGAATAAAGACCACAGCTACAGCCATTTTTTAGCATTCACTTACCTAAACAGTAAAGGCATCTGGAAATTTTTAGAAAATAAAAAATGTATCACTTTATGATTATTGGGCGGCACAGTGGTGCAGCTGTTAATGTTGTCGCCTCACAGCAAGAAGTTCTCCGGTTAAATTCTCAGCTGGGGTGCCTTCTGTGCATAGTTTGCATGTTCTCCCTGCATTCGCCTGGGTTTCCTCCCACATTCTAAAGACATGCATCTGGAGCGTTTCTCCCCGGGTCTCCGCTGAAAATAGGCTCTGTCCTAGTCAGACTTTCCAGGTCAACAAATGTTAAATATATAAATAAAATAAATAAATGTAGACTAGTTAATGACGGTACTGTTTTTTTCACATGTACAAAGTACAAAAGATAATGGATGCTCGGACCTTTTCTACTGTGTCAGCAACCGCAAAATGGCACAATGTTTTGCCTTATCTTAAGTGGACTGTTTGTGCTGTAGCAACTTAATTGCGGATGATATATTATTGCTTGAATGTCTCAGTACTGCACAGTTTAGGATGCAGAATGTTTAACTCATTAATGTTTTGGCACAACACTGTAGAAGAATAAGTAAGGGTACTTACGTATTATCGGATTGGAACCTGGTTGTGATAATACGCAAGTACCCACAACTGTTGTGCCCTAGAAGTCTAAACCTCAAAATCCACACACTCGAGGTTCTCCTTAAGATGGAGAACATTGACATCTGTGCAGTAACAGAGACCTGGTTTAAGGCTCCAGAGAGCACCTCTGCATTACCAGGCTGCAATTCTTACCACACCTTTTGGCCACCCAAGCTGACCGAAATACTAAAGGAGGAGGAGGCATGTCGATATTCATAAAGGATATTTACACGTCTAGGCTAGTTGCTCAACATAATGCCTCCGAAATTATCCAAGTAAAATTAATACTGGGCAAGACTGCAATTCAGGTTGTAGCGTGTTACAGATCCCCAGCCATGGCCCAGGACGCCCACTTCATGTTTCTCGATATACTGGATAATATTAAGATACAGCCCAATACCCTAATTTTGGGAGATTTCAACTACCCCTCCATCAACTGGGAAAACTACTCATATACTAACTCATTTGCCCAAAGTTTTCTGGAATTCATCTGTTCCAACGCCCTGGACCAGCTTGTCCATACCCCTACCAGGGGTAGCAACATTCTGGATCTGGTCATTACCAATATGGGTAATAGATGTCCCACGCCAGAGGTCAACTCCTCGCTGGTCAGGTCCGACCACAAGCTAGTCACCCTAGACATTCATGCCCCCCTCCCATTAAGGAAACCACAGTAAAAAAAACTTCTCCAAAGCCAACTTCATGCTTCTTAAGTCAGAAGTGGCAATCTTCATTACACCCACACAGATGGAAAATAGTGCTGCGACTGCTGAATCATATACAAATGCACTGTTTAAGCACATACACGAGTGCATGGACTGTGCCATCCCCAACAGAACCAAGACACTATCCTCCAGTAAAAGGAAGCCAATCTGCTGGTCCCCTGCCATAAACAAGCTCTACAACAGAAGGAAGAAACTGTTGGAGAAAATAGTAAAATCCCATGACTGCAGGAACTCCCTGGTCAGCCTCAGCAAGAAACTGAGATCCCTCATAAAATCCTCCAAAGATAGTTATAATTGCCTTGGATTCTAAAGACAACCACAAAGCATTCTGCAGCTATGTCAAGAATCTCAATGGCACGACTCAGATCTGTTTTGAACTACAGCACAATGGCACTACATTTATCGAACCGACTGATATTCCCAACATCCTGGTAGACAGGTTCAGTGCTAACCTCACCCCCCCAAAGGGCCCACCCCCATACTGGATGATTGCAAAGCCCCTGAAATCACGGCCGCACAGGTGAAGACCGCACTCTCCAAAGCCAAGAACATAGCATCTATGGAACCGGACAACATACCAGACTGCATTCTGCACGAACTACAGAACAAACTGGCACCCCACCTAAGTACCATGTTCAGCCATATCCTCACTTCAGGCTTTGTGCCTAAGGAGTGGCACACAGTGACAGTTATCCCACTCAACAAAGGGGGTGCCACTATGGACCCCAGGAACTACCTCCCCATTAGCCTGATGAGCCTGGTCTGCAAGGCCATGGAACGCATCATCCTAGAGCTTATAAAGAAAAACATAGGTAACCTCCAAACTCTGGACCCACTCAGTTTGGGTTTTTAAAGGGTAGATCATGCCTCCTAAACCTGATTGACTTCTTCGAAGCAGTCACTAGAGCCGTAGACGAGGGTAAGGTAGTGCACACAGCCTATCTTGACCTTGCCAAGGCTTTCGACACCATCCCCCACTCTGATATTATAGATAAACTCACTGGACTAGGCATAAATCCCTATGTCACAAGATGGGTGGCCAATGGGCTCACTGACAGAACCCACACAGCGAAAGTAGCCGACTCCAAATCCAACTTCAGACCAGTGACAAGCGGAGTACTACGGTCCTGGGTCCTCTCCTGTTCGGTATCTATTTCTCTGAAGTCCAGGCTAATACAGCTGGTCTCTAGCTAACGTAATTCGCAGACGACTGCAAACTAAGAGCCATAATCAAGTCACCTAAGGATGTGGACATTCTATAAAGAGGCCTCACTGAGACTGATGCTTGGTGTCAAAGTCATTTCCTAAAGCTCAATGCCAAGAAGTGCATTGTCATCCCCTTTGGGAAAAATACCATATCCATGAACTACCACATAGGCGGTAGCCTACTAAACACCGAAAGTGTGATAAGAGACCGTGGGATACAGGTGGATAGTAGTCTCTCCTTTGATAATCACATCGCTACAGTAATCAGAAAATCCTTCTATGTGGCATACCTCATCACAAAGGGGTTCTCCTCCAGAAAAAAAGAGGTCATCGTTCCTCCCTACTCGGGTCTATATCATATGAGCAAATCCCACAAATTGTGAGCACTCATAATATCGAATGTACAGGACCTCGAACTTCCTTTTGTGGGGGCTGTGCCCCCCCCCTGCTAAATATATATTCCAACTCCGAGATCGCACTACAGTGAGGAAAGGGCAAATATCCCATTTTTCACTGTACTGCGATCTCGCACTTTGAGATCCGGTACGTTTGATATTATGAGCATTTGCAATTTCTGAGATTTGCTCATATAATATAGACCCTCTCTACTCATCCCTTATTAGACCCATCATAGAGTACAGTGCCCCATTTTGCATGTACCTCGCAAGACATCTGCAACAGCTGGAAAGGCCACAGAAATACCTCACCAAGAGGATTACCGATCTCAAACAGATGACATATGCCGACCTTCTCAAAAAACTCCAGCTCTACTCTGTCGCATATTGCCTACTGCGAGGCAACCTCTGCCTAATGTACAAAGCCATGTCTAACCCAGACCTGATGGACATGCTACACTTAAAGGAGAACCATGCCCACAGACTCAAAAAACATGTTTATTTCATCATGGTTTGTTGTTTCCTACATTTTAACCCCACTCTATGACTATTTACAGGTTTTTAGATATTTTTATATGTAATTTCTGAGTCTGACCACATGGGGTCTGGCATCTTGAAGTAATTCTGATTGTTTAGTCTGCCTCTAGGTATCACAGAATTCATTGTTTGTCTCGAAATAATAGCATTCATGTCTGCCTCTTTTTCCCTAAAGCTCCTGTCACTGCACTGATTTTACAGGCATTCACTGCTGTGTTGTAGTCATCTAGTTTGGTTAACATTTTTTCCTTTTTCAGTGACTACTTCAAACACAAGCAGTGCAAATGTCACAGAACAGAACTGAAAAGTGCATTTTATTGCTGCTTCCTATTAGAAATGCTAACTTGATTTCTTTTGTCAAGTCTGAATTGTATTTCTTCAAGGTATCTCCCCTCCCCCTTCACACCTACCTTCCCTAGCTGTCAAAGTGCTAAGAGTAATTTGACCCATTATCTGCATGTGATTGATAGCTCCCAGCAGGTGACCTGACTAATGTAGTTTTATCACAGCCTCTTCCTTACAGTGAGGCACTTTTTTGTTGCACTCCTCTTGCTGTCAAATTTAGATTTGAGCTCCATAGCACTGGGAGAAATCACCACTTTGCAAACCATCAAACTCCCAGTTTCTTTCCTTCCAGTTTGGTTAAATAGCTAACAGCTGATAGACTATAAACATGATATATTTCACGGACTTGCATGACAGTAGTCGCATGTTTTTTTAAGGGGTAATTTAAGATTAAGGTATCACATAGTTCATGTAATCTTATGTAGTGTAGTCTGTTAGGGTTGCACCCCCTCCGTTTTTTTCCGGACTATCCAGAAATCAAACTGATTCTCTGGTAGTCCGGAAAACACTGTACAAACTCCGTTATTCTGTTTCAGACTATTGGAATTTGTAAATCAGCTTATTTACTATGCTTTTTCTACAGAAAAGCAGAGTAAATCAGCCAAAAGCAGGCAGCAGGAACGGAAAAAGAGGGCGTTCCCTGCTGAGTTATGTCATTGTGATGTCACAAAATGGGCGGAATGTGGGCGGGAAAGCGGGTGGGTGGGGTTACTTGATACAAGGGGTGTGGCTTTACTCTGGTTTTAGCCACGACAAAAGGTGGCAACCCTATTGTATATTAATTGTGACAGACATCTGTTTCCTATGTAAAATGATGCAATTAATGTGTACACATGGTCATTGCAAATGTTTGCTCTTTGTTCATGCAGCTGTTACTGTACTGTTGCCTGTACTTCCTCACTGTACTTTGTCACATATCAGTAGGGCTGTTCAGATAATTGAGATTATAGTTTGTCATTTAGATTAGAATAGAGTGGGCTGGGCAAGGCAGCTCTAACATCACTATGAGGGAGGTTTACTGCCTCTTCTATAGAGCATTCAAATAAGGCAGTGGTTACATCACTTTGTGGGAGGAAACGTCCTGGTAACTACAATAAGCATACCTCTCAACCTGGAAACATCAAAAATCTGGACAAGGCCCATGAAAAATAGGTACAAATCTGTACGCTGATTAACATCTAATTTGCATACATAATTATGTAACCCCACCCACTTCAATGGAATTGTGGGATACCAACTTTCGAACACAAACTGAAGAACAGACAACCAAAACATGGCACCAGAGTCCCCCTGCAGCCATTCCAACGTTCCATTACCTGGCTATTTGTAGCTACAGTTTGTGCCGTCTGGGGCTATCAGTTTGCCACCCTCCCCCCCTCACAAAATCATGGTCGAATGAATGGGGCCCCCCGCCCCCATACACAGCCCTCCCCCTGCAGCCATTACAATGTCCCATCACTTGGCTATTTCTCCCCATTTACCATAAACACTAATGTGCATACTGCTTTACTACTACCATGATTGGGATTTTTCATTTAAAACTTTTATTTTACATTTTACAGCACCAGCACTAATAGAAATCTGCTAAACAAAGCAATGCAGTCTCACAATGAAAACAGACATAGCATTAAAACTTCTCTGCTGTTGAAGCTCACATTCGTTGAAACAGCATGGAAACCCAAATTCAAAGAAAATGCATCTGACAAGTGGCGGATAAAGATTACTGTTGGGCTGTTTTCAAATCTTAGGCTCCTTGCACATGAAACATGATGTGTTCTTTGATACACCTTCCTGATTGTATTACATTATATTTCTAGTATAGTACAGTAAAGTTAGAGTGCATTTTAAATGTATTGTTTTTAACATTTTTCCAGTAAACAATGAAATAAAATGCATGAACCAATGACAAAACTGCCCAGTTCAGACAATTTCCATCATAAAAGTCTACTCAAACTTCTACAATCCACCAGTGTCAGTAAATATACACAATCCATCAGTATCAGTAGATATGCACAATCTCTGCAGAAGTAAAAGTAATCTAAATAATTCAACTTTAAAGAGATATGTAACTAATGAAGAGGTTGCTGCTAGCAAACAACTTTATATTTCACTGTTTAATCTACAAAGTGCCTGTTGCCCTTGAGTAATAAATTACCTATGTTGCATTAAAATGATAAGCTAGTAATATTGCAGTAGGGAATGGAAGGCAAACTGATAACAGGTTCATAGTTACTAGTCATCACCGCCAAAGAGGACATTCTCAGGACTGTAGCATCCACCCACTTTAAAAGTACAACACAGTACAGTATCAGCAATGCATCTACATGCTGTGGGATTAGAACCCACAGCCTCCTGCACTAAAAGGAAGTATTATACCTGTTGTGCTACTAAAAATGCAAGACAACTTAGCATAAGCAGCACTAAACTACTCTTCCCCTAAAGCTCTCAGCTCCTTGTAAAATCCACTCGACTATACCTCTCAAATTTACAGAGAAAGAAATCTGGAAAAAGCCAGAATTTATTGGGGGGGGGGGCAAAAGCCCAAAAACCCAAAAACCATGGCCACATTTTAAACATAGCTTGTATAATATTGGAAAGCTGCTAGAATAAAATGTTGTGTTGCCACAATGCGTTTCCTGAAATTTAGGAAGACTGAAACTTAAATGGCCAACATTTAGTGAATTCAGTTCTCACCACAGCTCTCAACCTCTTAGCACAACAAACCTGGACAAAGCCAATAATGGGGGAATACAGTCCTAAAAGTAGGGACAACATTTCAAATATTGATCATCATATTTCACTGTTTTCCAAATCACATCCCCTTTTCACTTTCCACCGGTTACTAAACACTGAAGGTTATGTATACACACTTTTTGAAAATACTGGCAGACACTTTTCTTTGATACAGAATGTTACTGCCTTTTTTACATTGCTGTGCTTGATATACCCCTTTGCAGAGAATATCTTCAGTCCTATTTTTCATCCAGTTTTCTCTACAAACCCTCCTTATCCACATGCATACAATCTTCTGATCTAATTTATACGTTATTAAACTAAGCATTACCAGCTAGCTGTCAGCTGGAACTTTAGCTTGGCGTCTTCTATGTTGCATCTGTAAATTAAAAATTGAATTATGTACTGCCCATCTAGAAAGGGATAAATGAGTCACTCCTAAGGGTAACTCACAACTAGTACTCTGAAATTTGCTTGCAGTACCCACTCCCCATTTTTTGCCATTTTTTAAACACCATGTGCTCCCTTATCACAGGCTGGAGGTTCCCGTCTTTGAGCAGTATGAGCTTTGACTCCACTCTGGCTTCCAGCATGGAGCCCGTAGTGCCTCTGCTTCCCACCTCCATCCCACTACATCACACAGGAAGGGAATTTAGTGCACTGGGTAATGGAGACGTTTAGTGCATTTGCATATATTGTATAACTTGTACGCTTCAAATTACTGTACAGAATGGATTAAATAATCAAATGAAAATTATATATTCAATATACTGTCAATATCAAACTTCTGTTTTTTTCCAAAGGTAGTTGTTAACAATTTAAAATAGTTTGACACTTCACAAACTGTCTAAAAGCAATCAAACTGTCAACCTTTTTTCCTTAAAGATATGACATGCAATGCAAGTTGATGCCCAGGGCATGTGCTCCATTTGCCCCATCTTTCTTGTAGTAGTGACACATGCACTCTTTTACACCTTTTGTCACATGAACTAACATGGTTTTACACCTTTTCTTGCAACTTGTTTTTAAGCTCAAAAGTCATTTAACACATTAAACAAAGCATGCACAGAAACTGCTGTGCTAGTGCTTACAAGCATATGATTTTTTTCTTAAACTCATTCTTTCTGGCCTGATTTCTTTTCTGTCAACCTCTAAAAAGAATACTATAAAAAACAGACCTAATGATCCAACATGCATATCCTCTGCACTATTGCTACTTTAACACTAAGAAACAGTCCGAATATGTAAAACACTTAAAATGTGGACAACATCCTTAATTATGTGCTAACAATTCACTTCTACTGTGTTCAATTATTCTTTTTTTTCTTTTGATATTTTGTTTAAACAATTACGTCACAATCAAAATGCATGCAGTAAAAGTCAGGGTAACCATTAAAATGCTAAGAGTGCAAATCAGGTTGTTCTGCTATGCACCTCAAGAGAGTCTGTTCCCCGTTATGTGCCCAAACTGGGGGATGCTGTCATCTCAAACACATAAAACCATACATTTGCATTATTGCACACAACCATCACTTCAAGGAAACCAACAGGAATGACCAAACTCTGTTTATTAGTTAACTTGTCTTTACACATGCACTACGCTGCTGTCCTTTCATCACACAAACATCACCTTAGCAAGGCAAATACTTTAAATCATTGTATTATTTACAACTGTAGAACTATGCAATGCTTGGATGCTTTCTTTTCATTAATTCCCTCCTTATACACACACACACACACAGTCTCATCTTGCGAAACTGAAGAGTAGACATCTCTTACCCTATAAAAATAGGTAGGTCCTACATGTTGTCTAACAGTATAATCAACTCAAAGAGACGCCTGCCCCCCTCACATTTTACAATAAACAAAGTCAAATCTAGCCATTCAGCAAACTTCCCCAATGTTGTGTGCAACTACGTAATCCAGATTACAGAAAGCAACTGCTTGTAATATAAAAATTAAAATAAAAGTAATAGCAAAAAGGGGTAGGAGACAAATACAACTGCATCCTGTGTGTGTGGATTATCGATTACAGACAACACATTTACTCAGCAATCAGCTTACTAACGAGCAAGCACTAATACTAGAATCTAACAAGGCGCAAACCTTTCAAAGATCACATAAGAGTTCCAAAGTATACTGACGTCTGCACATATGTAATAAACTATAACTTAGTTACGGTTATAATGCACTACTAGGAACAGTCCCGACAAGTTTGTATCCCCTGACCGTGAAACCTACATCTCTTTTAAGTCAAGTGAGGTATTAGCATTCCGTAACCCGATCACACACACACACACACACACACACACACACACACACACACACACACACACACACACCTTTGTTTCTTACCTAATTACCCAACCGAGTGCTTTATCCGTCCCACGTTACCCGCTCTGCTTACCGCTTGGAAATATAAAACCGAACCGATAGTACTGCTGCGATTCCCTGTAATTCTTCTCATTGTTGCTGTATTCCTGGTTCCTGCTTGCAGCCAGCTTGTAAAAAAAAATAAAACAAGCATTACTGCCATTAGGGTTGCTTGCTGCTGTATTCCCGCTCGCAGCCAGCCGGAAATAATGACGTGAGCTCTTGAGCTCAATTCCGACTGGCTGGTAGCCCTGACGGCACTGACGTCATCGCGCACGTGATGACGTCAGCTCCGACAGCGCGATTTTTAAAAAAAATAAATAAATGAAGCAAAAAAAATCGGAAATGAAGGGGTGCCAATCGGGAATCGTGGCACCCCTTCATTTGGACCCCAAAACTCGGTAAATACCGAGTAATTCGGTATGGTTGGGAGGTATGACAATAAGAGGTATGGCAGATGTGACATCAGCAATTAAGAGCCAGCTAGAGGTTTTTCAACTGGGTTTTCAAACTGAAACTATAACAGTACAGAAAGATGGGAAGCCTACGAGGTAAAACAGTAGAGTGGATTACTTTTTAAAGCTGTGGTGATTATTTTTTGAACCAGGATCAAATAACAGGGACTAAAAGAGACAGCAGGTTGAGCAATCTGCTTTAATATTCCATTGTTCTCCTTTGAAGAAATTCCAATCTCTCCAAGCCACACACTCCAGGGACCTAAACCTTGTCAACACAATAAACAGAACATGCTGGAGAGATAGATTCCTGTCCCAGAGACTTCCCCAGCTCTGGAATAGGCTGCCCATTCATATCAAGCAAAGCTCCTCATTAGCCCTCTTTAAGAGAAATCTTGACAATTGGATGAGTAATAGGAAATTCACCCCTGGAATCACTGCTGTGGATCCGCTTGACAGGGGCACAGGAAAATAATTTTCTTGGGTGGCGAAGGCCAGGGAACTTGTTTGCCTGGGCTTGTATAGGCCCTAGGGCCAATAGCCTAGTACTTACCTATGAATCTGTGAACTTACGAACCTAAGCATCAAACTAGAAAGTGCTGGTGTGATTTCTTTAATGTGATATGTCCTAAGACTGCAGTATCTCAGAGAAATCCCCCTTAGTGCTAGGTGCAGTGTTCTGGGAATTAGTATATGTAAAAGCAAAAGAGGTGGGGTCATAACCACCCATGTGGGGGCCTAACAGCCCATGTCAAATGTTGCAGTTAGAAGTCCTTAAGCAAAAATGCTTTAGATATAATTACAGTGAGTTTCAACATTTGCTGTTTAATTAAAATCACCATTTTCTGTTAAAATTGAGAAGATTGCATTTGTGTCTCTCAAACTTCTGTCAATTAGCCAAAATGTTTTCTTAGTCATGTCTGAGAAATTTAGCTGCAATTACCTTTTGGCAAAGGTACAGTAATAACTCAGCAAACTTAGACTTTTTTCTGTTCCTAAAGTAGAAAAGCTTGAAGCAAGCTTTTGGTTTGATTAATTTAAAATGTGAAAAGAGTTGTTTTAAATTTACTGAGCAACCAGTATAGCAATGATCATATAGATTGGAGGAGTGATGATAGGTTCCAGAATGTGAAACAGAATGGTGAAGGAAGCCAAAAATCTAACATGGGGAGGGGGGATTTAAGGGCAGTGCCTGCATGCACTCCTGTTGCAGCTGTAGTAAACTAATGACTTAGAGATGTAATGTTTTGGGTTCATGTTTAAGAAGGGTTAGTAAGGCAGTATGGCTGGACATACTGACAAAATAAGAAGGGTAGGAATGAAGTATGCAAAGGGAAAGGCGATTAAAGAGAGGTGGGTATACACAGGACCTGATTAAGATAGATGGTTGTGGTAAATGGTAGGAGTTTAAAGGAGAGTGTATGCTGTGGGGGGGGGGGGGGGTTGTTTGTATTTTTGTTTTTTTAGCAGTATACTGTTTTGTTTATCACTGCAAACCATTGGTTACAGACTGTGCATACCTCCAGAGCCAGAACATGGTCAAACAGGGTCCTAGGCAGGGTAATAGATTGGAGCCCCCCAGAGCAGCCCCTTCTGCAGCATCCCATTACCGTAAACACTGCTCACACCTATCAGTGTGCATACTGTTTTCTTATTTACTTTTGCAATGATTACAAATATTGAAATAAAATATCACGGACACTGATAGAGATTTGCGAAACAAACAGTACAGTCTCAGAATGAAAACAAACAGTATGAGCAAAAAACGTCTTTGCCATTGAAACTCACAGTCATTGAAATGATATTAAAACCCACATTCAAATAAAATGCATCTGGGCAGTAGAGAATTAAGTTTACCTTTGGGCTATTTTCAAATCATAGGCTCTTTCCACACATTTTTAGGGCCATGCATACATGTATGTGCCTTTGATTCACCTTCCTGATTGCATTAAATTATATTCCTTGTATAATACAGCACCACCTGTGAGAGTGTGTTTTAAATTTGTAGTTTTGAATATTTCTCCAGTAAGCAATGAAATAAAATGCATGACCCAATAATGACAAAACTACCCATTTCAGAACATTTTAACCATAAAAGGCCATTCAGACTTCTGTCGTTACAGTCTAGGGAGGATGACATAATGGTTAAGGTGTTTACCTTAAAAACACAAGGTGCAGGGTTTGATTCTCACATGGGGTAACTGGCTAGGCTTCAAAAGGGAAGTTAGCCTAGTATAAACTTATGAACTATGAACCAGTATCAGTCAATAAGCACAATCTCTGCAGAAGTAAAAGTTATCTGAATAATTCCACATTAAAGAGATCTGTAAATAATGAAGACGTTGCTACTGGCAAACAACTTTGCATTTCAGTGTTTCATCTACAAATTCAGTGCCTTCTGCCTTTGAAGAATTAATTGCCTATGTAACATTAAAAAATTGGTAAGCGGGTAATATTGCAATAGAGAATGATTGACAAACTGACAACAAGTTCATAGTTACTGGGCATCTCATTACAAAGGAAGACACACTCAGGAGTTCAGAACCCCTATCCCCCCCTTAAAGTGCACCAAATAATCAACAATTGAAAGGGCACTACAGTACCTGCCCGCCATCTGCCTGATGTGGGAGTAGAATCCATAGCCTTCTGTACCAAAGGCAATTATGCTACTAACATTGCTTTCAAATTCTACAACACAGACAGTGACTGCCATTTGCTAAACAAAACCATTAGTTGCACATTGAAAACAGACTTAGCATGAGCAACAGTAAACCTCTCTTTACTTGAAACTCAGAATTCCATGAAAATGCACTGAAACACATAATCTTTGAAAGTGTACTGAAACTCATAATTCCCTGAAAATGTATTGAAACTCAAACTCCCAATTCCATCACCAGTTTGGTAGTTGGCATAGAGGAATCAGGCTCTTGTCTCACATAGTCAAGTTACAGGGTCAAACCTGATCAAGTTAATGGACTAACCTGCCCTCCCTCCCTCCCCGACAACTAGGACATTACATACCATACCTCCATACTTGTCAACTGCTTAGCACAAGAAATCTGGACAAAGCCTAAAGTAATGGGGGAACAAAGGCCCCCAAATTGGGAAGGATTATTAATATTGTTCTTATAGCTTTAGAAAGTTGCTAAAATAACATCATTTGTCTTAGCATGCAGTTTCTGAAGGAAACTCAAATGTATGACATTATTTAATTATTTCAGTCTTCAGTGATTTGCCAGAGGACCACACATTTTATGAGGAATAGGCCAACAATATGAAGCAAAAATCACGATAGTTGAGAGTTATGCACCTCTAAGCCTCTTAGTGCAAGAAATCTGGACAAAGCCTAAAATAATGGGGATACAATGGCCCAAAAACAGGGATAGATTTTAAATATTGCTCTTTTTAACTTAGAAAGTTGCTAGAATAACAGGATTTGTGTTAGCATGTATTTCCTGAAGGATGTGAAGTCTGGAACTCGTGTGTGTGTGTGTGTGTGTGTGTGTGTGTATATATATATAAATATATATATATATATATGTATATATATATATATATATATATATGTATATATATGTATATATGTGCATGTATATATATATATATATATATATATATATATATATATATATATACATATATATATATATATATACACACATATATATACATATATATATATATATATATATATATATATATGTGTGTGTGTGTGCGTCTGTGTGACACACACACACACACACACACACACACACACACCTACCTTCTCTCTGCTGTCACATAGCAACACACACACATACACACACCTACTCTTGCACACAGAAATACACACACACAAACACACCTTGATTGTCATACACCAATACACATACTATCTGTCATACAAACAGAATGGCTAGTTTAACTTGCATACACACACATATACATACACACACTTTCTCTCTCATACAGAAACATTAGAACCGCTAGTTTAAATTGTACATGCACACATGCACACACAGACACTCGCACTTAGCTTTTCTATAAACGGAACAGGTAGTTTAAATACCCCCTGCGAGTACGGAATGGGTTTACCTCCGCATTGGTGTATGTACGTGTGATGCATGTATGGTCCTTCTTAAAAGAGAAGATGCTGCCACTGTGGTGTTAAAGAATTTTTTTGTTTATATTTTCAAGCCTCCTGACCAGAGTGGGCCCCTGTAGCCATGGGGCCCTAAGTGTCTGCTTGTGTCACCTAGTGCTTGATCTGGCTCTGCATACCTCATGAATGGTGCACTATTTCACTATTTTTCATTTCACTGGTGGCTGGTTCTTTTACTTTGTACTGTAAGCAACAATGGTACCTAGCCTTACATTAGAACTCAAACCAGAACCAGTATATTTGAAAGTGAATATAATTGATCATTCATAATATCTACACGGTTCTGCAGAAACAATTCAACAATAGTGTTTTATATTCATTCCTATGAGTAGATTAAACTGTTTACCCATCTTACAGTAACAGCCTTAAAACTGCCTGATTAACAGTAAGGGAATCCAAGAACAAAGAGAAGTGAATAAAGAGGAACACACACAAAAGAAGAAAAGAAAGCTATCCCGTGCAAAGCTTATAAAACCCCATCATGTTGAATAACCCTTGGTCATCAGTGTATCTAGACTACCCCTCTGTTTCTTCACTCTTGTGATTCATGACTCCATGGTCAATGAAGCCTCCCATTATTTCTAATCCCTGATATGATATTTCTCGTTTATCTGATTAACTCAGTTCATAGACTTTTATCTTCTCCAT
Source organism: Protopterus annectens (assembly GCF_019279795.1). NCBI lineage: Eukaryota > Metazoa > Chordata > Ceratodontiformes > Protopteridae > Protopterus > Protopterus annectens. The sequence goes on along the minus strand of NC_056730.1, from coordinate 716,341,318 downwards.
TAATCATTCTGGTGTGTAAAAATATCTTTGGGGGGACCCTTCCAGCCAAATATATGGAATTTTCTAGATGTTGTGGCATATCCAAGGGCCATACCGACATCCTTCCAGCATTGCTGCTCAAATGCTTTACCCAATCTCTCATCAAAGTTCTGTTTGAGTTTGCATGGCATATTTGCCTGTTTGGGCCATTAGCACCCTGTAGCCTTGTTCTAAATGTTTTTTTTTCACTGTGGGTGGTCTTATCAACCGAGTCTTTAATAACAGCTCTACTATAGCTGGTTGTGCTTTCTGAGCATCTTGTTTCTCTAGAATTCTCTTGTATTGTATTATTAATCCCTGAAAGTGTAATCGATCTCCCCTGTTGGAGTGGAATAATTCCTGTGCCTCATCCCAATGGATAAGCCTGTCTCCTTGTTTTAGTTGTTACCAGTATAACTGCTCCTTGCCTTGAGTTTTCCATAGCTGTGCAGGTCCCACCCTGTGGCCCCTGCAGCTCTGGTTGAGTGAACTTGCTTATTGGATAGATTATTTCACCCCATACTTTCAGATAATCTTGTTTTAATAAGAGTTTTGTGGTGTTTCCTGTTATATACCGGTTCATATCCAGGTTTATTTTGACTTTCTGTTGTAACCCATATTTTCCTCTGATTGCTACTTAAAATTCTGGTACCGTTGATAGCTAGTAATAATTGCCATTTAGGATAAAATATCTGTTAAGTATAACAGTCTGGTCTGCGTGGCCATAAAATAGGTTTCTAGGTCGGGCATACCCAAACCTCCCTACTCTTTTGTCAGACACACCTTTTCCCATGACATTTTTTCCATCCCAAAATTCCCTTAAGTCTTCTGTCAACTTCACCCACAGACTTTTTTGAAGTTGGTAAAAGTAAGCCTGGCCCACATAGAGTATTTAAGGCACCAAAACATCTTGACAGCTTGTATCTTGTTGTCCTGCTTCATAAATAACATTCTTCCCTTCCTAATCATTGCCTTCATTTTCCACTCAGTCTGTCTCCATTTGTCATCTGCCACCCGATGCACATAATTGTTTAGGGAAATTTCCAGGTATCTCATAGAATCATGCCCCATAGATATGGATATTCCTGAACTAACTCATATATGGGAACATAGAATTTAAAACTAATGAAAGCTATAAACTATCATCTTCTGAATGTTTCTCTGTATACCACATTTTGTGTCTATTGCTCTGTCTGGATTGGTAGCATATAGGATTACACTGTCTGCAAACATTGCCATCTTCTCTTTCAAGTGGACCTATCTGTACCCCTCAACATCTGAGTCTTATTACTTGCTCCAGTGTTTCCAAGTACAGAGCAAAGAGCAGAGGTGAGAGAAGGCATCCTTGTCTTGTCCCGCAAAACATCTCCACCGAGTCTGACAAAATCACTTCATGCTTTATTAATGCTCTCAAACCTCTATATATTAAACAAAAACTCTACCCATTTCTCTGGAAATCTTAGCATTTTTAAACGGTGCCCTAACTACCTCAGATAACCCTGTCAAATGCCTTTTCTGCATCCAGGCTTATCAGTAACAGAGCGTGGCCTTGTTTGGCAGTGCCATCCTGAATTAACATTCTTTATTTGCTCAGATCTATTATTCTTTTGATTGTCTTTGCTAGCCTTTTAGCTATGATAGACATAAAGATTTTATAATCATGGTTTAAGATGGAAATTGATCTGTTACGTTTTTTCTGCCTTTACCAACACAGCTTTCTACCAAGATGGGAGAACCCTACATCCCTATAGTGTGTTATTGAATAGCCTCACTGACATTTTTGTTACTCGTTCTAAATTCCTTTTGCAGAGTTCTATAGGCATCCCACCACCATTTCGTCTGCCGTAACTTCTGCTTGCAAAATCCCCTTTTTATCAGCTGCTTATCCAGGCAGATTACCTTTGCTCAGAAACTCACCTATCCTATCTACTGCAGTTTCTATTTCCTGGTCCTGGATGTAAAGTTTTGGCTCTGATTAAGTTCTGTTTATTGCAGTAGGACAAAAGTGCTTAACCTTTGTTATCTTCACTTAATAAAGTTGGAGGAATATTTTTAAGTCTAGGTTTTTGTTGTTTCTCCACACTATAATATATTCATTTGGGTTATTTGTGCTCCTGACTGTAAAGTTGGAATAGTATTTTTTTAAAACTTGCAGTCTTTTGTTAGGATCACTCTTTAATATCCCTGTCTTTGGATTTCTTAAACTTGGTGATCATTTTATTTATGTATTTATTTATGTATGTATGTATGTATTTATTTATTTATTTATGTATTTATTTATTTATTTATTTGTGCTTGGTTTTTGGGGTAGAGTACTGATATCCATGGACCTTTTTTTTTAGAATCAGCCTGGAAGCGGTGTCTGTTTAAGTGACTTGCTCAGAGTCATACATTTATTCAGCATTTTGGTGTCTTAACCTCTGTACTAGGAGTTTTGTTGTTTTTTCATTACTGTCAGAAAAAAAATCACTGTTTTAGTGTCCGACCCCAGTGCTGGGTGCCCCAATACTCCTGTATTCCTTTATATGCCTAGTTCTTCCTCCCATTCCGGTTTTGCTTCCCTTGTCACCTTCTCTTGCAATTCTTTTTTCTTTAGTATGTTCATTATGTGATTTCCTTTTGGTGTACTTATCGACTCTGTAGTTTTTTGAGTTGTCAGATGTTTAAATCTTTTTTAAGATCTTTCAAGTCTTTAACAGTTATTATATCTCTCCTAAGTAATTTCTCCAAACTGTCTTTAAGAATCTTAAATATCCAGTCCCCAAAACCTTTTCTCTCTAGGAGATATGCCAGGAAATGCCAATGTGTTTCCCTATATAGTTCATCTCTGTCTCTCTGGACAAAGTGAAAACTAGGGGCATGTTTGCCAAAGATGAGAATCAGATATGTTTGAGTGTTCACGACATGAAAGAGCTCTTTAGAAGTATAGCCCCTGTCATGTCTAGCCTATTTGTTGTGACCAGTGGAGAAATACATAAAGTCTGTAGTGAACTGTCCCATTTGGCCTAAGGCCCTCAGTCCAAATATTTTTATGTATTTGTCCAGATATTTCCCCTGTTCAGTAGGCCTAGATTCACATGGCTCACTTAAAACATCTGGGTTTTTTTTCAGATTACATTCCAGTCTCCTGCAATAATTATGCAAACTATCCAAAACACTTATATTTTAACTTCATTCAATGCTTTCTTACAACACCTTGCTCAAATGTTATTATTCTGTCTTCTGCATTACTGTGTTCGTAGTAGTTTTGAAAATTGTATTGTACGTAACTTTGTTGATATTAGCTTTATAATAATTGTATGTGGAGCTTTACTCCCTGGGCCACCATTGAAAACGGGCTCATTTTGGCCCAATGGACTTTTCCCGTTAACAAATTGAAAATAAATAAATAATAGAATAACTAGCCTACCCGGATAAGAGGCCACTATATTACTTAATACTTATCTAATGCCTTTTTTGCTCATTTTGGAAGGGAAATATACATTTGCAATTGTAAGTTATCTATCTTGCCAACTACCTCTAACCAACGTGCATCATCCTAGCGCATCTGACTGTTCCATCTCAAGCCACTATTCCTTTTTAACTAGACCACCTTTCTACATTTCATTTTCACCAGATGGATAGAACCCTTCTGTTTTTGACTTACATTCTTGACTTTCCTGAGTTCACATTCTTGTGGGGTCAGGTAGGTTTCTTGCAGTAGAATTACTTTTGATTGTTCTTTTATCATAAAGGTTAAGACTCCGTCTAGTTTTCTCATGTCTGCCAACCCATTTACGTTCCATTCTGCATAGACACTGCTATAGTCACACGCTACTCAGCTGTTTTAGGGCTCATAACGCAGTTAGTTCTTGGGTAGGTAATAACCCCCCATTGAACATACTTTTTGTTTGCAAACTATGGTTACCCACCCCCTCAAAGCCAAATAGGATAATTGGCATTTCCATTTATAATGTTGTTTTTCTCCCTTCCACTAAAGCCATTTCTCCTTTGTTGTTTGCCCTCATTGCCTTCCATCAAATGAAAATTTAACATCTTATTAATTACTTCTCCAGATACAACTCTTTGGAATGGCCTTGTCATGAAGAAATTTCAGCTAAGAACCCACCCTGTTTACTAATAATGACATGTTTTTAGTTAATTCTTATTGGCTAGTATGGCTACCTGTCCCCGAACACCCCTCAGACCTTTGCGTATTTATCATCTTCACTTACTATATTAGTAGTATCTTAGAAAAAAAATGTGTAAGCTAAGTGCCTTTGATGGGAGTATGCCTCATTCCATTTTTATACCAAGCATATGACTGCATATTAAGTCTCATAGATTGTAACAGAGTGGATCTGCTCACTACACTGGTTATCCTCAGCATTTTCTTATTTACTATCCCACCAGCTATCCTGAATGTGCGCTATCTTCTCTTTAGGGAAGGCACTCCACTGCAGCCACATGGTTCAATATGTGTGCAAAATAAGGCCTAAAAATTAGAGCCAGAGGATCCACCCCAAGTGTTTCCTGTACCATCCCTTATTGCTCCTGTAGAGTGAAATGCGTTAGACAAAACCTTCTAGAACTGTCCTTATACCCATAACCTTGCTCATTATTTATAGTGAACAGCTGAAACTTAATGAAACCTAACAAAAATGATAGACAGTGCTATGTAAAAAGATTGTTAACAGTTATGTTCCTGTCCATGTCCTAATGATTTTTTTTTTTGCAAGAATGCAGTCCTCATATACTGGGTTGACAGCTCTAGTTTTCTAGCATTCATCTGATTCCTCCACTATTTCTGGAATTGGATCCCTTCTTAATTGCTCACTTATTCTCTTTACAAACTCTCCCATTTACTTTGATCTGTCTAGCATCTTTGTCTGAAAAAATGGATACACTTAGAGGGCATCCATTCCAAGGTTCACTGTTTTAACAGACTCAGTTTAGTGCCAGTTGAAGAGGTATAGCCCACTGCCTCTGTCCGAGATCTGTCTTCCACATTTTTCTTATTAAGTTCCTCTAGAGCCATGTTTGGATCTGTGTAAGACTTTAGACCCAAAAGATCGAAATCTTTCAAGGGAACTGGGTATTGTAGACTTGAAGCAGAGATGTAATACCCATCACAGCCTAATTGCTGGGAGAAATGCATTTCTCCTGCCACTTGTCTGGCCAGAGTAGTCATTATCGACAAAAACTCTAGCATCCCCTACTTTGAAGGTAGTAGATTGTACCCATCTTCCAAAAAACAGACAAAAATCGTTTCCTTCATAGTGTAGTTCTGAAATTTTATTAGCAGTGGTCTGGGATGATTCATCTTACTGGTACAGTGATAAATGGAAGATTAAATACTATACCACCATCAGAAACATTTTAATACAGCAAAGCTTTCAGTTAACCTTTCTCAGTGATTCATCTTACAAATGCCTGGAGCAGAAACTCATTTTGCTCTATCTATAAGGATCACATTCATTTTTATGCCAGTCCACTTATACAAGCACTTTGACATAAATTGCTTTCACTGTCCATCCTCACCCCATTTGGGGATAGCCATAAAATGAATGTTCTCCCTTCTTTCATCTTGCTTCCCCACAGCATTAGTTGCAATGTTCCTGATCTCCTTTCCCTGGCATTGTAGCTCAGAGATCTCGTCTGCCTGTCTGGAAAGTGCCTTTTCAACCTCCTGTATTCTCTTGTTGTGGGCAGCAGTATAATGAGGTAAAGTCCCATTAATCTGAAAGATTTCCTTATATATCTGGTCAATCAAGTTCTCCAGTGAAGATATACATCCAGTCTCTGCCTGGCTTGAATTCCCAACCGTGTTCTTTATGATCTACACAAGGGCACTGGAAGGTTCTCTGTACTACATGCTTCTTTCCCAAATCTCTCCTTCTTGTTCTCTTCCTAGACAACATTAAAAATTTTTATGAGGGTTTTTTGTCTCACTTTATTTAGAATTACTTGTTTTAATAAGAACTTTTAAGTTGATCCTGCTAAGCAGAATCAGTCCAGCTGCTAAGCCCTTTGCTGCTTTAGCGAAAGTCCCCAGTGGAGTTTTGGCTTATGCTGATTCAGTAAGGATGCAGTGTTGTAAGTGTAAATAAGAAAGCTGATCTGGGATGGGATGGTTTGGGAAGTTGCAAAGATGAGCTTTTGAGATGAGACAAAGATGTGTCTGGCAGACACAGTCAGTAGTGTGCAGACTCTAAAAAACAAGTAGCTGTGGATGATTTTTTTTTTTTAGTTGTGGATGAATTTTGCCATCTGGACACTTCTGTATAGCCTGGCAGTCTAACATAGAGTTCCATCTCACAGTTAAAAAGTTTATTGATTAGTGAGTGTGTTTTTGATTCCATATTTGAAATTATTTGTCAGAAAAAAACAGAAGTGAATTTGAGTGATTTTTTTCATACGCAGCCCCTAATTAATAATTGACTACCTTGACAAAGGTGTCCATTTTAGCATTACAGTTGTAATCATTATTATTACAATACCATCTGCTTGAACTCTTGTGGAAGTTTGCAGGAGACTGTGTCTTTATTTTCTAGTACATCTCTATGCCTAAAATTTAACAGTTGCATTTTACTTTTTGCTAACTTTACCCCTAGTTTCCTTATACTAGAAATTAAAACATTTCTAATAGCTCTACTTAGTGCAGTTTATTATTTTTTCAGAGGCAGTGATTGTTTTACCATCTGCTTTGTAGAATTCAAACTATTAATGTATTGTATAATTTAATTTAACATTGGATCTGATTTTGTAGCTGTTAATCAGCATTTTATTAACTCTTTATCCATAATGAATATGTAAGACAGGAACTTCTTACTGGCCCTTTACGCCTTTGTGTTTCCTGGGCTCCTAGCATTAATCCTTTTATGTGGGTGAGACTGGATATATGATAAAAGTGTTAGATGAACACCATTTAGAGTACTCCATTGGTGGTCTTTCTTGCAGCATGACAGACAGTCCCTGAGTGGGTCACACAGCACCACCTTATGGTGACATTTCATGGTGCCATGGGTTTTCCATGTTTTTGTCAGATGCCGCATTTTAACACGCGTCTTATCTTTTGGGCTTATACGGTGCCCTGTACACAAATGAGAGGCCAGTTGGCAATAAGCTGGATGTTATATCTAAATTGTTGCCTAATGCTGAGCTTGCATTCATAAAGGAGACTTTGTTGGTTTCTGACTTTGTCTTTTATTGGGCTGCTGCTGTGTTATACTGTGGTATAGGTGGCGTAGGTGAGGTAAGATTTGGTGGAAGGGTAGCTTTCTGTTTTAGATTTACTTTCAGACTGGTTGAACTTGCCAATCAATTCACCAACTCTTTTGACAAGAACAATCTGCAAGTTTCCCCTTAACTGATTCAGTGTTTGAGCACTCATGTTGGTTATTTGTGGGTGACTTAAACATCTAGTTCACACTGAGTCAGGTAGTCTTACAAAGGATCTGTTATCTATTATGAAAGGTCTAGGATTTGTTCAGGTAGTTGTCACTACCACCAGCATAGAGAATCATTCTCTCTACCCGGTATTTCATCTAAGTTCTGTCACTTCTACTGACATGTTTGAGACAATTTCTTATTGTAACCCCTATACCTGGCTGTTAACACAGAGAACTAAAGCTCGGAGTTTTTAATGAACTTCTTCCTATTCAAAGGGTACCGAATTTGAATCTTTCCACCTAGATTCGACTCCAGGCTGGCTAACCACTGTGAATGTCCAAATAATTCTTTTGGAGACCAAAAGCATGTTACAGCAGCTTTATTGCTAACAAACACTAGCTACTTCACAAGAAACACAAAAAGCAAATCTGAATTATAAAAAGCCATGGCTATTTTTATACATAACAAAAGTCAGCATTTTACTATCAGTTTAAGGCAGATTCCTGGTTAGAGTAGAATTCAGTGCTTTCCTAAACCTTAATTAAATTTTCCCAATATAACCAATAAACACACTTTATCCATCTAAAAGCTATAGACACCCATTCCTTTAAAATCCATTAAGTTTTGCCCTTCATCTCGTAATAACTGTTCCTCAAAGATGGCGCAGTGGTGCAGTGGTAGCATTGTCACCTCACAGCAAGAGGTTCTTTGGTTAGATGCTCAGCTGGGGTGATGGGCCTCTGCTGAAAATTGGCTCGTTCCAAGTCAGGCTTTCCCGGTTAACAAATGTAAAGTAATAAAAAATAATAGGGTAATAATTAAAGTCTCATGTCCAGTGATATCCCTTTCATCATCTAGATGCCTCTTTATTGATTTACTGTTACATCTCCTAGTAAATTTTCTTTCTCCATTTGTTGGGTGGTTTAAAGTCCACCAATGTTCTGAAAACTTGCTGCATACCTTCTAAGTGAAGGTATACAGTCACATGACTTACATTGCCTGCTCACCCTGAAGACATAAGTATATGGAAAATTGTCACAATTCCCCATCTCTACTATGTAACCATATTCCATACAATTTAAGTATTCATGTACTTTTAAAATGTCACAATCCTAACACAGCCTCACACATATTGTAGCATAATAATGTTGCTTCTAACAAGTCTTATTCAGAAATGTTGCTTCTATCAAAAAGCCTTATTCAGATGACACCCTAGCAATATTACTCCTAAGTTCTTTTCATCTAACAATGCCTCATTCATTTTGCAGCCTAACAGTACAGTTATACCCTTCTGTTGTAATGTGGTATGCAGGTAACAGTGACCTAATAGCTAAAAGAATTATACGCAAAAAATTTTCCTCTAGCCTACTTAATCAGACAGCACTTTGGGACATTTGAGAATTTAGGCTGTGCTCCTTAATGGTCTCCTGGACTGTGCGCCTAGTAACTAACTATAAACCTGTGAGTGAACCTAATTGATCAACTTAAGTGTAAAATCACCGAGTCTTGTGTTGCTCCAGCACATGAATTTGTGAGGTATTATTAATGAATATTTGACACCTGAAAGTGATTAGCATATCCAGAATCACAGTGCAGATGGCCCTAATTCACAACTGTCACCGTTTCATAAAGCTGATGTGCATGCTGTTGATCACATTTCCTCCTTACATGTACAAGCAGCTTCAAATGGAGTTAGTAAGACAATCATCTATTAGCTTGGAGAAGTGAAGTCTGAAACATCACTGGAGTCGACACTTCTTTTGTATGACGGATTTAAACTTGATAAGCATTTCTGATTTTTTTTTTTTTTTTTAATTGCTGGAGCTTTTCTCCCTGGGCCCCCAATGAAAATGGGTTCCTGACTCATTTGGACTTTCCCAGTCACCAAATGTCAATAAATAAACAAAATAAATAAATAATAATGATTCTGTTTATGAAGACGAAATCTCCCATTATAAAGAAAAGTTCTTGTCCAGTGAGATTTTTGCTGTCTCAGGTCAACCAAGGAAGGTGTTTTCAATTGTTGACAAGTGTTTGTGAGGTGTAGTGTATTTAATCATTTGAAGGGTGTTCTCACCCTCCAGACTGAAGCAGCTGCTCAGTTTTAAAACCATGAGGTGTGAGACCCTCTGTAGTACGTCCACAGGATATTGCACTGTGGAATCAAAGCATTCCTTGGGTTTTGATTTGTGAGCACTTAAATGTGTTTGCTTCTCTAAGACAGTGGAAATGATTTCAGACATGTGCCTTTCAACTTGTGGACTGGACCCTTATCCAGACAGGTTGGTCAAAGCTAACCTTGATGAAATACACTCAGTTACTGTTGACACTATCAGGTCCTCATTGACATTAAAAGACTTTCCATCTGAAAAGGTTTAATTTACCCCATTCTTAAGAAGTCATCTCGGTACTTCACTCATTTAGCCAAGTTTCAAATCTTACCTTTGTTGTCAAGATTACTGTGGAAGTGGAGATGCCTGATACTGGAAACATATTTAGTTTCACATGATATGTTATGCCCATTTCACGCCAGATACAGGAAGTGGCACAGAAATAAGACAGCCCTTATTAGAGTAATTAATCATTTCCTGGTTCTCAGAGATCAGTAGTGTTATAGTTTTGCTCCTGCTTTATCTTTTGAGTCCCTATTACACAGTAGAATCTGAGATTCTGTTTCAGTATTTGTAGACCTACTTTGGTTTATTTTCCACAGTACCAAAAGTGGTTTGTATCTTAGTACTTGAGGCAGATGTTGTTTACTTGTTATATTAGTATGTTTATCTGATTTATAATCTATTATTAACACCTTCCTTGGATTAATGCACAGTGGTGTTGATTGATAATGACTTACACAGTGCTTGTTGTTTGTTTGTCTTTTCGGCTTTTCCCGGTTAGGGGTTGCCACAGCAGAACTCCGGTCTGCTAATGATTGGCAGTCGATTTTTATGGTGCCGAGTTGCCAGCCCAATGCCCAACCTTCAGCGAAGGCACGCCCATTCACGCATGTCTTTCGAAGGCCACATGACCACGGGGAGGACATGCAGACTCCACACAGAAGGCAGTCCAGCCATGAATCGAACAGGAGAACCTCTTGCTGTGAGGTAACAATGCTACCACTGTACCACCGTGGCTTCAATGACTTACAATGAAAGTGTAAGATGTGCTAATAAAGAGAACTGAGAGGCATAGCATAACTTGGATTGGAAAGTGCTCTTCAACAAAGAAAAGTAGAACCCGTGATTCATTCTTCACAAAACATATACTAGTGAAAAAGTTACTTCTCCTGGGTTGTTGTCTGTGACTGCAGAGTATAATAGATGTTAAACTTGTACACTGTTATGGGGTCATGAGTGATTAACAAAGCTATGGTTGACTGGAAGGAGGTAAAGAGACTTTGGGCATGACCTGTTGTACCTCAGACTACAGAGGAAAAATTGGAACTGATGTGCTGTACCTGTATCTAAAAATAGCATTAGTACCCTTCAGTACATTAAGGCTAAAATTGTACTTAAGGAAATGTGACCTGCATGGTTTTACAAGGCTTATCCAGTACGTTATGCTGTCTGCAATGAAGATGGAATGGCAGGAAGCAGATGGATTGGCTGCTTTGCAAAAGCTCTTACATCTTTTTTTTTTTTTTTTTTTTTTCCGGTTTGTACAGATCTGTTTAACTGACTGGATGCTATTCTGGTCTTTGTTTAATTAAGACAATATATCTCTAGATCAAAACATTTTTCTTGCCATGTTGGCTCATATGCTGACCTGATACACTGTGGACAGCAAGCTGATTTGTCTGGCATCTTTTATCAGCTTGCATTTTCTGTAAGTAAACTGTTTTTGTTCTTTGGCTGAGACAGCATTGTTAAAAACAGAGGCCATAGCATTTACAATAAGCCTTGTTTCCCCCACCATCCCATACATTTGCTGTTGTCATTTTTAAAGTTGGTGTCTTTTGCTTTCACCCCTTACAGTAATCTGACTACCAGAGTCGCTCCCTCCCCTTTAATTGTTGTTGTCAGTTGTGTAAGCTAAATAAGTACTTTTCCAACCCATTGTTTTACATTGATCCATAATACTGAGAGCCCACTCAGCAAACATTTATTGATTTTGAGCTGTCTTCCATTGCTACAAATCATTTTCACAAAGTTCCCATCTACATAGCATCCTTGTTGGAGAGAGTCCTGAAAAATCATGTACCGTCCTTGCCAGATAAAAGTTTTAACTTACTGTTTTGCACTTCATTTAACTGCATTATTTATCAATTTATGCACTTTAAATCACATCCAGGTACCCTGATATTATGCCCTTTGGTAATCGCTGAGAACTGCACTTTTGATGAGCTTTATTGGCAGTGTTACTGTGTAATTTGCTACTTTGTATTTTTGTTGGTATCCAATTGTATTCCTTCAGTTTTGGCCCTTCTAAATGGATTCTACACAGTTTCCTTTGTTTTAAGTTCCTGTATAAATTCAATGTGTTTGTGAGGATCTTGGCGTATTTCCACAGAGCTTAGCAACACTTGGTGTTCTCACCTCTGCCTCTGAAGTGATTTTTTTTTTAGCTTCATGTGCCTTCTAGGCACAAGCTAAGTACCTGTATTTAAAAATGTCACCTTCAGAAGCTGTTTTAGTGATTGACTACAGATCTCTTGTTTAATGTGTGCATTTATTTGTATTTAAGCCTGAAATTACTGCATTTACTCAAACTGTGTTGCTATTGGTCTGATTGACTTCAAATCACCTTGTCTAGTTTGTTATAATTGTTTAGTGATAGCATTCACTCTTGAGCAATGTTTTTTTGCTTTTATAATTACATTAAGATGACTAGGATATTACATCTATTTACAATAGGTGGTGGCCAGGTCATCTATCTCAGACAGAAAACATAGAGGTTTACCTATAAAAGTAGTACTATGACTGTAACCTGCAGTTTAGTGATGCATTGCACAAAGATAAGCTCAGAGCAGCTAGACAGTATGTCAGATAGTACCAACACCATATCCTAGCAGTATCTAATACCATATCCTAGCATTATTCAACTCTAGACCCTAATGATCTCTGTAAAAGTTAGTCCTCAAACTGTAGTAGACCAAACTAGCACAAGTCCAGACAACATGGATATGCAGTTTCCAAATGTCTTTATAGGCAGCATAGTAAATATGGGCATCCTGAGACAATGTAGCAATTGTCTTATGTTCATTGACAACCTTTTAATCCTTAAAGAACCCAGCAAAGTATGCAAGAGATGTATGTACATAATTTCCTGGGAGGCAAACATCTCATATACAAACAAGGTTGTCAAGAACACATACTTCATCCGCATGCATAGACATCTTATGCTGAGGCACTAAAAAGCAATCTCCCCAAACCTCAAAGACATCCTAAGCTTGCAAACAGCAATGCCTATCCTCAGCAGTCTCTAAAGCATACATCAGAAGGAAAACCATACACCACACATAAACCTCCACCCAATAGACCCCAAAAACAAAGCCCATAAGGCAATAAAAACAGTTTACCCAGGACTCTTGTCATAGGGGACTACACTGTACGACACACAGATACCCCACTCACCAGACTGGACAAGGAGAAGATTATGGTCAGTTGTTTTATCTAGAACCAGGATCCATCAAGTTTAATTTAATTTTAATTTATTTATTTGTTAACTGGGAATGTCCGACTTAAGTTTAATTTAATTTTAATTTATTTATTTGTTAACCGGGAAAGTCCGACTTAGAATGAGCCAATTTTCAGCGGAGGCCAGGGGAGAAATGCTCCAATCGCATGTATTTGCAACATGGGAGGAAACCCACACAAATGCAGGGAGGACATGCAGACTCCACACAGAAGGCACCCAGCCAAAAATCGAACCAGAGAACCTCTTGCTGTGAAGCAGCAACGCTAACTGCTGCACCACTGCATCATCCACACACACACACACACACACACTCTCAGGTCAATGCAGCAGAGGTACCAGTATGATCCTGTTATAGCGCATGTGGGTGTAAATGACCTGTGACATACTCTCTAGATTATATGAAGAGAGACATTATGAACCTAACTGAATATGTGTCTCAAACTGGTAAGTGTCTTGCATTGAGCAGCATTCTACCTTCATCAAGGATGATGCCATGGTATGAACAAAAAATGATTGACTTTAACAATTGGCTTAGTTTCTGATGTCAGTCCAGGGGAATTAAGTATCTTTCAGCTTGGGAGGACATGGTTGACAGACCACATTGCTTTGAAAAAGATGGCCTGCACCTGTCCTTCCTGGGTTTCTGGATTTTGGATAAAATTTCTTTTCTAGTCATTGCCAAGGTGACAAACCTACTGACATAGCAAATAAAACCCAAAAAAAAACTAAAGGTGTTACTGCTCAATGCTAATAGCCTTGACAAGAAACTCCACACCCTACAAGCTCTCCTCACTGTAGAGAATATAGACTTCAATCTCATTTCCAAGATGTAGTTTAAAGCCACAGAAAGTACTCTGGCAGTGCAAGGCTATAGTGATTTCCACACATTTAGACCATTAGCTGTAAAGTGACTAAAGGTGGAAATGTCTCAGTCTACATTAGCAACAAGTATATCTCAAGGTTGGCTAAAAAGGATTGTATCCTGGAGTTCATCTATGCACAAATCACCTTAGATAGAGTCCCTTACCATCTCTTAGCAAGCTATAGGTCACCATCTGTGTCTCAAGAATCACACAACTCTTATTTAGCCCTACTGGAGGAACTCTTCATCCAACCAGGCACCCTGTTTGTGGGAGACCTTAACTACTCCTCTGTAGACTGGGAAACATATCCTGCTTCTTTACTGATTGATTGGCATTTGATTACTGGGAAGGTCCAACTGGGCCATAACTGCCCATTTTCAGCAGAGGCCTGGGGTGAAAAGCTCTGTATACATAGAAATGTAATACATAACAAACAAAAAAAACAAACCAAAAAAAAAAAAAAAATATATATATATATATATATATATATATATATATATATATATACACATTGTTTCCCACCTTTCTAAGCTAGTATAGTCCAGTTTTCAGGTTGGTGCTGAATTCAGGGCTGTGTTACAAATCTCTGTGTTTGCCCATACCTTACTTGGATAGAAGGAAGTTTCTCTGTTCACCTGTGAGAGAGAGGAGCTTTGAGCAGCCTATCTGTCCCTGGAGGAGTGGTTTCAGCCCAGAAATTAGTAGTTTATTGGCCATTTTGGGCTATTTTCTATCTCTTACATTTCCCTACTATAAATACCGTATTTGCCCGGTTTTGCACGCTGGGTAGCTAGGGTAAAACTATTACCGGCTCCGCAAAGTATCCTCTTCAATTTTTCCCTTGGAACTAGACAAAGTTTCAACTTAAGCACTCAAGCCATTCATTTCTCAGCCCAGCACTTGCTCAAAACTTATAGCAAGCACTTATAAACCCTAGCACTAGACCCTTCTGTACTGTACAGAAGGACAAGGCTCTCTATTCGACCTTACCAGCCATCCAGTAAAACAGTTCACTGTACCTATCCAGGCATGTCCAAGGGACAGTTTCAGGTGTACTCTCCAGTCCAGCTGGTGAATCTGGGCATTTTGAGGCAATGTTACAACTGCCTCGTACACAGACAACCCCCTCCTCCTACCACCAAACACTAATACATGCGAGAGATGCAGTTATACAGCCAAACTAGAAGCTAAGCTCTCTCAACCCAAGACTGGATCAGACAGTCAAGAGGAGAAGGGAAATACTTGCATCACACCACCAGTCTTATAGACCCATTAAACCAGCACCGGCAAAAAACACACATAAATACATGAAAACATACTCGGAGGCTCTAAATAAAAATCTGCAAAACCAACAGAGACCTCCAAAGGAAACATCCAAGCAACCTCCATCCCCCAACACAAACCATGAAACACATACTTCACAAAACCAGTGTGCCATGCAATCATAGCCCTTAAGGCAAAATAACATACCCAACATACTAGTAATAGGTGACTCTATAGTCAGGCACACTGACGTCCCACTCACTAGGCTGAATAAGGAGAAGGTTAATGTTAGCTGCCTGTCGGGTGCCAGGATCCGCCACATAACACAAGCACTCAGGTCACTCCAGAACAAGTACAAATATGACTCTGTCATTGTCCATGTTGGTGTGAATGACCTGAGCTGTACCTCCCTGGACTACATGGAAAGAGACATGGAAGAGCTCTCTGATCACATAGCCCAGGCCGGTTTGACCCTGACCCTGAGTAGCATCCTGCCCTCACCAAGAATGATACCATGGTATAAAGAAAATATTCTCGATTTCAGCAATTGGCTAAGTTGCTGGTGTCATTCAAAGGGGATCCAGTGTCTGTCCGCCTGGGATGACATTCGACAAGCCACGCTGCTTCGCTAGAGATGGCTTGCACCTGTCACCCTTAGGCTTTCGAATACTGGCCAAAGCTCTTGCCACTCCCATAGTGCCTTTTTTAAGCAAGGCTCAAAAGACAAACCCACCACCGTAAATAGCATAAGTAACAAAAAGCTGAGGGTAATGCTACTCAGTGCCAGAAGTCTAAACCTCAAAATGCATGCACTCGAGGCACTCCTCAGTATGGAAAAAATCGATATATGTGCAGTAACAGAAATCTGGTTTAAGGCTCCAGAGAGCACCCCAGCACTACCAGGCTACAACTCATACCATACATTTCGGCCGCAGAACCCAAACCAAAATACAAAAGGCGGGGGCGTATCCATATTCATCAAGGATACCCACACCTCCAGGTTAGTGGCACAGCACGATGCTTCAGAGATCATCCATGTGCAACTAACAATGGGAAAAACTGCAATTCAAATTGTAGCTTGCTACAGATCACCCACCATGCCCCAGGACCCCCATTCCGCATTTCTGGAAACACTGGGAAACATAAATGTCCTACCAAACACCCTAATATTGGGTGATTTCAATTACCCAAACATTAACTGGGAGAACTACTCAAGTACTAACTCCCTTGCCCAACTTTTCCTAGAATTTATAAACTCAAATGCCCTGGTTCAAATGGTCAACACTCCCACCAGAGGTGACAACATATTGGACCTGGTCATCACCAGCATGGGCGACCGGTGTTCCACACCAGAGGTCAACCCCTCGCTGGTTAGATCTGACCATAAACAAATTACTTTGGATATCCATATTCCACCCCCACCCCCAGACAAGAAAACCACTGTGAAAAACTTTTCAAAAGCAAACTTCACATTACTTAAGACCGAGGTGGAAAGTTTCAAAGCCCCCATGCTGAAGGATAACACTGTCCAAGCTGCAAAATCCTTTATTAATGCATTCTGCGGGCAGCTACAAGAATGCATGGATCATGCCATCCCAAGCAAAACCAAAACTCACTCCTCCAAGAAAAGGAAACCAGTTTGGTGGACCCCTGCCATAAACAAGCTATACAATAGGAGGAGGAAACTAGTACAGAAAAGATTAAAATCCCAAGAAGGGAAGACATCCCTAATCGGTATCAGCAAGAAACTACGCTCCCTCATAAAATCATCTAAGGCAAGCTTTGAAAGGCATTCTTTAGCTATGTCAAGAATCTAAGTGGCAGTGCTCAGATCTGCTCAGAGTTAGTGCAGAATGGCACAAAATACACTGAACCGACCGATATTGCCAACATCCTGGCAAACAGGTTCAGCACAAACTTCACCCCCCTCTCACCCCCAAAAGGGCCCATAACCATACCTGAAGAATGTAGAGTCCCTGAAATCACAGACACACAGGTTAAAACAGCCCTCTCCAAAGCCAGAAACACAGCATCAATGGGACCGGACGGTGTCCCAGTCTGTGTCCTACACGAGCTCAAAGACGAACTAACCCCTCACCTAAACACACTGTTCAAACTCAGCCTCTCCGCAGGCTACCTACCCATAGAGTGGTGCACAGCAACGGTTATTCCACTCCACAAAGCTGGAACCACAACAGACCCTGGGAACTATCGCCCTATAAGCCTGACTAGCTTGGCCTGCAAGGCTATGGAGCGCATCAATATGGAACTCATTAGCAGAGACATTGGGAACCTCCAGACACTGGACCCTAACCAGTTTGGCTTTGTTCAGGGCAGATCATGCCTCCTAAACCTGGTGGACTTCTTTGAGACAGCTACCAAGGCTATAGACGAGGGAAAGGTGGTACACACAGCCTACCTAGACCTCGTTAAGGCCTTCAACACCATTCCCCATTCTGGTATTATAGACAAGCTCACCAGCCTGAACATAAACCCCTACGTCACAAGATGGGTTGCCAACTAACTCATGGACAGAACCCACATGGTGAGAGTTGCAGGAGTTAGGTCCGACTTTAAACCAGTTACAAGTGGCGTTCCCTAGGGCTCAGTCCTAGGACCCCTCCTGTTCGGCATATACTTCTCAGAGGTACAGGCAAGCACAGGAGGACTATGGCTGACCAAGTTCGCAGACGACTGCAAACTAGGGGCTATAATTGACTCTCCGGCTGACACAAACATCCTCCAAGGGTCTCACTGAGACGGATACCTGGTGTCAAAATCATGGCCTCAACCTAAATGCCAAAAGTGCATAGTCATCCCCTTTGGAAAAAACAAAGTACCCACAGACTACCACATAGGTTGTAGTCCACTAAATACGGAAGATGTAATAAGGGATCTGGGGACCCAAGTAGATAGTAATCTTACCTTTGATAATCACATTGCCAAAGTGGTTAGAAAATCCTTCTACGTGGCCCACCTAATCACAAAAGGGTTCGCATCCATATCAAAAGAGTTCATTGTGCCCCTCTACTCATCACTCATCAGATCCATCATAGAGTACAATGCCCCTTTTGGGATGTACCTTACAAGACACCTGCAACAGCTGGAAAGACCACAGAAGTACCTCACCAAGAGGATCACTGGCCTCAAACAGATGCCCTATGCAGCTCGACTGAAGAAACTCCAGTTGTACTCGGTTGCGACTGCCTACTCAGAGGTGATCTCTGCCTGACATACAAGGCCATGTCCAACCCAGAATTGATGGACATGCTCCACCTAAAGAAAACCTTATCCCCTTGAGCCACACGCTCTAGGGATCTAAACCTCACCACAACAATAAATAGGACATGCTGGAGGGATAGATTCCTGTCCCAGATACTTCCCATGCTTTGGAACAAGATCCCAATCTACATTAGGCAGAGCTCCTGACTAACACTCTTCAAAAGAAACCTTGATGACTGGATGGGAAACAGAAAGTTTACCTCAGGGATCACTTCAGTGGCTCTGCTGGACAGAGGCACAGGGAACTAATCTAAGGGGGCGGCGAAAGCCAACACATTCTGGCTAGGCTTATAAATGCCTTTGGGCAGATAGCCTAGTACCCACCTATGAACCCATAAAGAAGTAATTTACAAATAACAAATAATTTTAAAAAATCTGACAGAAGTTACTAAAATAATACAATTTTGACATCTAGGAAATCATGGTTACTATATGTGTTGCTGCATGAGAGTAGTAGAACATAACACAAAACAATATAAGACTAGCAATCAGTTTATACTTCTAGAAAGGATATGTCGTAATGCTTTAGGGGGATAAAGTTAGAAAGGGGGGGGAGAGAGACAGGTAATGAATTCAGGAAGGGGAAGGGGAGAAGAGAGAAAGGAGACTAGTATGTGAAGATGGGTGACAGGGAACAGAGACGTAGTAATTGAATGTAGGGGGGGAGATAGGGGATTTAGGCGAGTGAAGTGGGGAGAGGAGAAGGGGAAGAGAGAACATAAGTAACAACGGCATTATGTTAAGATGGGTAATAGTAGAAAAGGGTAGTAACAGGTGCAGAAGAAATGGATATATAAGTGAGTTAGTGGAATTAATGTCCTTGATCAGTTAGTACATACTTCAGGCAGAAGTTCAAACATACTGGACGTTGTTCTCACCAGTATGGAAGAGCACTGCACCCCCACCACCACCACCACCACCACCACTACCAGCATAATGTCCTCACTGGTGAGGTCAGATCACAAAGCTGTCTCATTCAAAATCAAATTTAACTTGGAATACCCAGTAAACCATGTTACAGTTAGAAACTGTTCTAAAGCAAACTACATCCAATTAAGTGACAGTTTGTCAAAATTCAGTGCCCCACCCAACCCAGAATTCACAACAACCCATGCATAATCATTCACAGAAACACTGTACAAACATGTAAATGGCTGCATAAAGGCTGCTACACCTACCAGAAGTAAACCAAAAACAAACCACACTGGTGAAATCCTAATCTTAACAGGGTATATAACAAACGGAAAAATAGTCATGGCCAAAGTCATAAACAGCAATGCTCATAATGACAAGAGCTCACTAATAAAACTAAACAGGAAACTAAGAAGACTTATTAAATCCAACAAGGTCAATTATGAGGTCAGTATAGCTTCTCAGGCTAAAAACAACCACAAGGCCTTCTACAGCTGTGTCCAAAACCTCAAAGATAACACACAATACTGTCCAGAACTGGTAGTAAATGGGTACCACCTTCACTGAGCAGAGTGACATAGTGAGTCTGCTGGCTGACAAATTCAGCTCAAACTTTAACCCATCCACACTCCTCCCTGCCACTCCTTATGAAATCCCTACCAGCATGTCTTCCCTCCCCAACTAACAGCAGAGAGCAGATTATAGCAGTGCTCACAAAGGTTAAAAACACAGTCTTATTGGGGCTCAACAATATACCAGGTTGCCTCCTAAATAGCCTGAAACATGATATTTCAGGACAGCTTGAGTAGCTTTTCAACTACAGCCTCAAAATAGGCTACGTACCAAGCAAACAGAGGACAGCAACGTTTATTTTCCTTCACAAGGGTGAACCATCAACCAACCCAGGAAACTACAAACCCATTAGTCTGACTAGTCTAATATGGAAAGCCATGGAATAAGTTATCATGGAACTGATCATCAAAGCACTGGCAACCAACAGACATTGAACCCATCCCAGTTTGGTTTTGTCAAAGGAAGGTCTGCATACTTAATCTGGTAGTCTTCTTTGAGGAGGTAACTAAGGTAATGAATGAAGGGGAAAATGATGCATACTGGCTACTTAGATGCAATAACCCACTTAGGTGTAGTGGCAAACTCACTGAACTAGGCATAAATCCCTACACAACTCACTGAATTGTCATCTGGCTTACAGGTAGGATCCAAGAAGTCAGGTCACCAGTAGTGTACCAGTGATGGGCCCACTTCTGTTGGGTATCTACTTCCTGGAGGTTAAGGCTAATGTCAAGGGCCTCTGGCTCAACAGGTTTGTAGATGACTGCAAATTGAAAGCTGTCATAAATTCTCCTCTTGGCACTAACATCCTGCAAGAGGGTCTAACACAGACATATGACTGATGCCAAACCCACAGATTAAAACTAAATGCAAAGAAGTGCATTATAGTGCCTTTTGGGAAAATGTCTACACAAAGTACACCCCTAAGAGTCGACTCGGTAATTAGAGATCTCGGAACATATATGGACAGTAATTTGGCCTTTGACCAACACATAGCCAGTGTAGTAAGAAAATCAGTCTATGTCTCCCAACTTATTAGTAAGGGTATGGCATCCAGGTGCAAGGAAGTTACAGTACCAGTCTACTTATCCCTTGTCAGACCCATCATTGAGTACAGTGCTCCCTTCAGCATGTGCCAGACTAGGCATATGCAACATTTGGAATCCCCATAATTGCATATTTCTACTGTCAATCAAGGCTGTGAATTATGATTGAATATCTGGAATACTCCAAATACTCCAAATCCTCTCTGTTCACTGTCTCATGTAAATAATGGTCTGTAGCTGTTTTGGTACATTAGCTTGTCTAAGCTTGTGATTATAATTTAGATATGCTGCTAATCTATTCTGATAATAAATATTTTGCTTCATACTGCTTTGTGTCTCATCATATTTAATTTACTGAAGATGGACGGTAATAAAAGGAACTTCTTAACAGGCTGGACAACCAAACACAAATCTCGGTTGGCTGATTGTTACCCAAAACTTGAAGAACTTAACAGTAAATGCTGGCTCTGAAATGTAGGGGCTAAGGATTGTTTTACCCACTTAATTACATACCGGTGTGCTAGAAGAACTTCTAAAAAATCATCCTGGAGTAGTGAAAATGAAAGTAGCTAGACGTTAAATATGTTAAACGACAATTGATCAAGAAATAAGACACATGGCAGTGAAATGTATTGGCTTTACGATGGCCCAGAAAGAGCAAGAATGTTCACCACTTCACCTCTGAGAAGAATATTAATAATTCTAGTAGTGGATCCACGTTGATTTTGCTGAATCACTTATGGAGACAAAATTTTTGGTGGTGGTTGACATACACTGTAAATGATGTGAGGAAATTACTGTGAATTGTACAACTTCTGGTCACATCCTCAGTGTGTTAAGAAACCTTTTTGCTTGGGCCTCGGACCAGAGTGCCACATTAACTGTTAAGTGACAGTGGCCTTCAAGTTATGTTAGCTGACTTTCAGACATTCATTCATAAAAATGCCATTTGACATATTATATCTGCCTCCCAGCATCCAGCAATGAATGGGCTTGCTAAAATGTTTGTGCAGAGCCTGAAATGAGCACTGTGATTCATAGCAAATGACAGGCTTAGTCCGCATACTGAAATGCTGTTCATGCTACATCTAGCCAAATCTCTGCCCCTTTGTTGAAGGGACATCATCTTCATTCAGTAATGGACTTGCTTTTGTCAAGCCTCAAATGCATTGCTCAAGACTGACAAATCAAGCATGAGAAAAAGGACAGTACACCTGGTCAATCAGTCCTTACCTGGAGTTATAGGCAATATTGCAAATTGATTATTCTACTATTAAAGAACAGTCTGGACACATGTCCGACAAAGCTGAAGTTGTTTCTGGCATTGTTTTGTAGTGTCCTGTGATCAGCTGAGGAAATATGAACTGAGCAGAGTTGTGGAGCAGACCACAGTACCTGCTTTTGCTCTTCCTCTTCCACAGCTGGAATCGTTATTGTTACCGCAGGAAACGGGTATGCAGAGTTTGTGTGCATTACTCCTTATATCTTTTGCAAAGTCAAATGTAACGGCAGCAAACCAAAAGAAGATGCACTGTGAAGAGAGGTAGGTGTTTTATCAGTACATAGGCCTCCACAAAGACTATTTCAAACGGTTTAGTTAACTCACTTTCTTTTTCAGTTTGAGACATTTAACAGCATGCAATAATAGTAATAATAATAATAATAATAATAATAACAATAATAATAATAATAATAGTATGTGCTTCCCACTTTAGAAGAGGGAAGAGTTGTAGTATGTGGATGTCTGATCTATAATCAGTGATTAATGTCCGCCTTGGATTGATGTGCAGTGACTTTGATTGGTAACACCATGTATATTGCTTTCTATGAGAAGGAAAATGAATCTATTCCAGTAAAGAGAAACAAGAAGCAGAATTATGTATCTTACTAGTGTCTGAAAATGATGAACACTACAACTCATGCAGAGGGTGGGTTCATAGGTTTATAGGTGATTACTAGGCTAATGGCACAAGAGCCTTTACAGGTCTAAACAATAATACCCAGTAAATGACAGTATTATCCCAGATATGGGTAGTGGGTCTTTGGGTTATGATGCCCTGAGTCATTTTACAAACTGCCTCTGTCCATAAGGGACATGGGCATTACCCCAGGAGTGAATTTATGGTTCCCCATCCATTTATCCAAATTCTTTTTTAAGAGAGTGAGGGACAAACTTTGTTTTACGAAGATGGGAAGTTTATTCCATAGATGAGGTAGCCTTTGGGGTATGAATCTGTCTGTCTAGCAAGTTCTGTTAGATTCACAAATAAGATTCAGGTCCATGGAGTTATCAGCCTTGTATAATTTTTCTTATGAATATGTAACATTTTCATTAGCTCTGGATCAGAGAATGCCTTGTAGGCCAGGGATAAGTCCCCTCTCAATAAACAATATGAGGCGGACTAAAGGGCTAGGGCCTTTGGTCTGATCTGCATAGGACATGTGTTACACTTTGTATTTTTTTAGTGAGAAACCTCGGTCCACTGCAGTTGGTGTAATTGCCTAGTTAGGTACATGCAGAAGAGAGCATTGTACTTGGTTATGGCCCAGATGAGAGCCAAGTACAATAGCACTGTGACTTTATTTGACCTTGATGCCATGCCTTTTCTTATAAGTTGAGCCACATAGAAGGATTTCCTCACTGCTGTACTAGGAGTAATACATTTGTTAGCTGTTTTTTGCAGGGTTTCTCTAGACTTAGTTGTAGGTCCCATATTGTTTAAAGTGTATGTGCTTCTATTTGGATCGATCATTCCATGGAGAGAGCTAAAGTATCATTCTTTTTTGATGAGTATGTAGTCATACCTTTCCTTCCCTAAGAGCACATATGTTCCCTGATAACACTTTAAGGAAACTTGAATGCAGTCTTTTGCTGGATGAGTAGACATCTGTTGCCCAACCCAAGTATGACAAATGCTGTGACTGTTCGTGCCATAATCTGATCACACACTGCTTCATCTATACTACCAGGCTGGAGTTGGTCTTTTAAGTGCAAAATTTGGGTTGTATTCTAAATGACCAGCTCTCACTTCAGGGCCAAGTGATGGTTTTTGCAAATCTTCTTTATTTCATCGAAGAGCTATCAACTAAATTCGTCATTTGATACATCCAAAGGTCTTTTTTTCTTTGTGTATGCATTAATGTCATGGCATCTGGAATGTTATCGCGTCCTTTACCTGGTGTTTGATAGTTGTGATCATGCCCACTTTAAGCTGATGCAGAACAAAGTGCCACGATTGTGTCTGGACTATCACACTTAGCTTGTATGATAACCATTTTTACATTATCTGCACTGTTTGCCAGTGGCTTGTAGGCCCATATTTAAAGTGTGACTAACTGTGCTGTACATTACATGGGTCCCACTTACATAAAATAGCTGTTATTGCCTACCCAGCCATCTCACCGTCTCTTCTAATCCTGTAGGAGGACTGCCACTGATTCCAAGTTTTGTATGGAACACCTTTTTATTTCATAAGACATTTTACTGGTTGTTACAGCAATCCATCCATCCAGCCACAATCCCTTTTCCCATTTTTGCACAGAGGGTCTGGGTGTCACTTCAGCAGTGACCATCATCCAGACCCAAGGTTCACACTGCTGGGTGACTAGCCCTGACACTGCTGTTCTTCTGTACCACACCACACACTCACAAGCACACTCACACCTATGGCCAGTTTAGAGTGTCCAATCCACCTACTGCATGTCTTTGGAATCTGAGAGGAAACTGAAGCACCCAGAGGAAACCAACGTGAACACAGGAAGGACATTCCAACTCTGCACAAAAGGTACCCCAGCCAAGAATCAATGATCCTTGTTGTAATTAATTTTACATGGTTTATATATTTCATCTTAAGTTGATTTTATGCCTATTTTGTAGGTTTTTATGACCTTCTTTATTCCTTTCTGTAGGATACTAACAAATATGTTTAAATCCATCCATCTATCCATCCATCCATCCACAACCCATCTTTCCCATTTTTGCAGATGGGGTCAGGGTGATGTTCTTCGTGTTTCACTGTTGCAGTCATCACACTTGGGTTATCTGCCTGCAGGTAGCCTTCAGTCGGCCCGAATACCAGAAACTTAGTATTTCTGCATTGGTTGCTGTCGCCCCAGGACTGATGTCAGGTCATCAGGGGTATAAAAACAGGCAGCCGATGCAATTACATCAGCCTTTCTTGCCGAGGAACCTGAAGCAAAAGTAGTTCGCACGAGTACCAGTCGGCTGTTACCTGAGTTTTCATTTTCGAATTGAATCATCCTGAAGTCTTCTAAAGCTAAGCACCCCGTTGGGGATTCTTTTTCATTGCTCTAACCGATGTCAGAAAAAGTTAACAATTGTCCCGCCTGTGGAAAGCAAATACCACACCGATATTTCCATTCTTACTGCATCACCTGTTTAGATCCAGACCACGACGTACCTCGCTGTTGGTTTTGTGCTTTGTTCAACACCCAAACTATTCGTCGTCAGGCCCTTATTGTTGCTAAATACTTTCGCTCTCGAGTTCCGTATTCCGAAATGGCTTCGGTAAGCCATCTGACTACCGATCTTCTGAAAAAAACATAAGGATAAAGACAGAGACAAACCGCACAGGTCCAAAACTGCCGACAATGCCTCTGTTAAGCTAGTCACCAGTTCGTCGGTACTCAGTGAGGCGCTTTCGCAGCCCTTGATGCCCGCTTCAATGGATTCGCAGGCCACTACCAAGACCCGTTCGGAGTCCAGTATGCCACGAGACTCTTATTTGACTATGGAACCTGCGGATGTCTCTACTTTGGATGTCTCCGGAGCCACTGTGCAGACACCAGCTTCTGAGGAAGTTCTTCACACTACCGATATTCGACACAAACCAACAACTTCTTTCACTTCTTCAGTTCTGTCTAAAGCTGCTGAGTTTGTAAGGCCAAGAGTACGAGCTACGTCCAAAAAAATCGACGATCCAAACATAAGCACCCGCTTCCTTGCTACAACATCAAATGCTTAAAATGGCAGAAGACCTGATTATGCTGATTAGGGGAAGCCAGCCTTCTCCTGCTAAGAGAAAAAGTGACCTGTCCCCAGCAGCTTTAACAGACCAGGAGTCTGACGACTCCAAGGTTTCTGAATATGAAGTCATGCCTTTATCTGCTTATGAGTATTCAGATGCAGAGGAATCCATTCCCTCTGCTTCCCCTCCAGAGAATGTTTCTTTTGGTGAAACCCTACATACTTTAAGAGAGCATTTCCACTGGGAATGCCAAGACTATCCTCAGTCCAAAAAGCGACTCAGAGAATTTCTAGATTTGCCACAACATAGATGTTTAGCAATACATCCAGTTCTGGATGTTGTGGGTGATATTTTTATGGAATCCAGCCTAACTCCTGATACTTTACCCCCTGCTCCAAGGAAACCAGACAGGTACTACAGAGTCCCTGATGCTCACAAATTCCTTTTCAAAAATCCTACTGCTGACCCAGAGGTAATTTCCCATGGGCCTAAAGGTATCAAAGCAACTACAGCTAAGAATCCCACCCCTTCAGACAGGGATTCCCGCGCTTTAGACAGATGGGGTAAAAAATATACACCTCTGCAACTCTCGCCATTAGGGCATTGAATTGCCAGTTTCACATGCTGAAATACCAGCAACATATTATGGAACTTATTAAGCAAAAATTAGCTACCTTTTCAGACTGTGCAGAAAATAAAGAATTAAAAGAGCTTATGGATTCTGCAAGCCAAGTCAGCAAGCATACTTTGTAATGTTGCTTTGACGCCCTAGAAGCATCTTGCAGGGCAGCAGTCACTGGTTCTGTACTGAGAAGGCATGCTTGGCTTAAGGAGCAGACCTTGCCAGACCATGTCAAATCAAAATTACTAGACACCCCTCTGAACAAGGACAATCTGTTTGGCACCAAAGCAGAAGAGGTTCTAAAAAAGGTGGAAGAAAAGGCTAAATCTATGCAGGCAGTCAAAGATTTCTTGCAAGTGCAGCCTCCCAGATTCAGAAGGCATTGCCCCTCGAAACATTGGTCCTTTTCAGCCACCTCAAGGCCATCTCAAACTAGTCCCAGGGGAAACAGACCCCCTAGATTACAGTCTCAGGGTATGCAGAGATCTAAATAATGGAGTGCCTCCACTTCAAAAACAGGGAGTGCTAAGCCACCTCCATATGGAAAGAATTCACAATGACTTCTCTATTCCACTCCTCACCTCTGCCCAACTGCGTGTGCCTCTAGGAGGAAATCTTGCCCATCATGCAAAAAACTGGACCTCCATCACCAAAGACCGATGGGTCCTCGACATTGTATCCTAGGGGTACAGATTTTACTTCCGCTCACTGCCAACCCCAAAAGGATTCCCAGACCTTCCTCCAAACCAGAGCGCAGAGGCACAAAACCAAGTTCAATCCCTGCTCTCCATAATGGCAATTCAACCTAGTCCTGCAGAACAGATAGGTCAAGGGTTCTATTCCAGACTTTTCCTGGTACCCAGAAAAGAGGGCACTTGGTGCCCAATCCTAGATCTTTCCACTCTAAACACCTTCCTGGTGGTACCAAAATTCAAAATCCTCTCCCTTGAGCAACTTCTTCCTATGCTGTCCAAAGATGCCTGGTTAGCCACCCTAGACCTAAAAGAAGCCTATCTGCACATCCCTATCAGGAACTCATGCAGGAAATACTTATGTTTCAAGGCAGGAGCTATGCATTATCAGTTCTCTGCACTTCCCTTTGGCTTTTCCACTGCTCCCAGAGTATTCACAAAATGCCTGGCTCCAGCCATTGCTTATTGCAGACAGAGAAAATTTCATATTTACCCATACTTGGTCGATTGCCTGATACAGTCAGACAGTCAGGAACAGCTGTTGCAGCACCTGACATTTGTAAAGAACCTTCTAACTTCCCTGGGATACATTATCAATGAAAAGAAATCAAAATTAGTCCCCAGTAAAAAGATTGTATTCCTGGGAGCAAGCTTGGACACAGCATCCCAGATGGCATTCCTTACTCCAGAAAAACAAGCCTATCTGACAGGCTACTTCGCTCAAATGGCCACCAGAACCCAGCTGTCTGTAAGGAAATCCTGCAGGCCATAAGGTTCTTGCATCCTGCTAATTCCATATACCAGACTGCATATGAGGAAACTTCAATGGTACTCAAAAAGTCTTTGGTGACAACATTCTCAGGACCTGGAAACCATCATACATATCATACCTTGTCTAAGGAAAGACTTTCTTTGGTGGGCAGCAGCATGCATCCACAACAGGGGACTTACATTTAATCAATCCCATGCTGCCCAGACCCTAACCACAGACACATCAGACTATGCCTGGGGGGCACACCTGGATGACATGTGCATTCAGGGCCACTGTAGCCCAAGTCAAACTCATCTGCACATCAACCAAAAAGAAATGCTAGTTGTTCAGCATGCTCTGACAGCTTTCAGGTTCCTACTCTCACCAAGACCCCTGCTAATAAAAATAGACTACACCACAGTTATATGGTACTTCAACAAGCAGGGGGGAACCCACTCTTACCCACTCTGCAGGCTAGCCATGGCCCTGTGGAACACGGCCTTGCATATGCAGATTCATCTGCAAGCTCAGTTCCTGCCAGGCAAACAAAACTCTCTGGCAGACGACTTAAGCAGAAATCTCCTAGACCCACATGAGTGAAAGTTAGACCCCAGCACCTTCAGTATTCTAACCAAGAAATGGGGAACCCCAGAGGTGGACCTCTTTGCCTCCCCCTGCAATTACCAGCTCAGCAAATTCTGCACCAGGACACCTCACAGCAGGGCCTGGAAAGTGGATGCCCAATCTTTCCAGTGGGAAAACTTCTCAATCTATGCATTCCCCCCTCTGCCTCTTCTCTCAAGAATATTGCTCAAGATAAGACAGGACAGAAAAAGGACAATCCTGATTTCCTCAGACTGGCCATGCCAGCACTGGTACCCACTACTGCGCAGTCTGTCACCAGTTACCTAAGATCAGATCCCTACTCGCTCAGCAGGGGGGACAGATCTTGCACCCACAACTGCAAACCATGAATCGTGCAGCCTGGCTTATTACTTAAATTCTACCCCAGTGACCAGCCTAAGCAAGCAGGTGCTGGATGTCATTCTTGAAGCCAGAAGACCCAGTACAAGGAAATCCTATGCTAAGTGGAAAAGGTATTGTTCCTGGACTCACTGTAAAGGAGAGGACACAGCACTGCCCTCTTTACCTCTAATCCTGGATTACCCAGCAGACCTTCTCCACAGAGGCCTATCCTTTTCCTCCATTAAGATCCATGCCTCTGCCGTCTTGGCGCATTACAACACTGAGCCACCTCTCTTCTGTCACCCTCTTATCAAACAGTTCCTGGGAGGGGCAAACAACTTAAGGCCACCAAGGAGAGCACCCACCCCTGCTTGGGACCTTAACATTGTACTGGAAAAGCTCACACTACCCCCCTTTGAGCCTGCAGCATCAGCAGAGTTAAAATTCCTCTCTTGGAAGACAGCCTTGCTTCAGGCCATCACTTCAGCTAGAAGAGTGTCTGAGCTACAAGCACTTATGGCTGTGGAACCCTTCATTATTTTCCATGCTGACACGGTTTCCCTCAGGATTAACCCTTCCTTTATGCCTAAAGTTGTGTCCAGTGTGGCGCTCAACCAGTCTATCCATTTGCCAACCTTCTTCCCTAATCCTCAAAATAAAGGGGAAAGGATCCTGCACTCCTTGGACGTGCACAGACAGCTCAGATTCTGCCTTGATAGGATTAAGCCCTTCAGGAAATCTGACCAGTTACTAGTCAGCATTGCACCAGGGGCAGAGGGCAAGGCCATTTCAAAACAATCAATTTCCAAAGCCGTAGATGAGGGTAAGGTGGTTTACACAGCCTATCTTGACCTTGCCAAGGCTTTCAACACTATCCCCCATTCTGTAATTATAGCTAAACTCACTAAACTAGGTATAAATCCCTACGTCACAAGATGGGTTGCCAACTGGCTCACTGACAGAATCTACAATGTAAAAGTTGCAGACTCCAAATCTGACCTCAAAGCAGTGACAAGTGGAGTACCACAGGATTCCGTCCTGGGACCTCTCCAGTTTGGTATCTACTTCTCTGAAGTACAGGCTAACACAGAAGGCCTCTGGCTAACGAAGTTCATAGATGACTGCAAACTAGGAGCCATAGTCAAGTCCCCAAATGATGTGGACATCCTACAGAAGGGCCTCGCTGAGACAGATGCCTGGTGTCAGAGCCATGGCCTCAAGCTCACTGCCAAAAAGTGCAGTGTCATCCCCTTTGGTAAAAACTCTGTACCCATGAACTACCACGTAGGCAGCAATGTACTTAACACCGAATGTATGATACCAGACCTTGGGACCCAGGTGGACAGTAGTCTCTCCTTTGATAGTCACATCCCCACAGTAGTCAGGAAGTCCTTCTACGTGGTACACCTCATCATAAAAGGGTTCTCATCCACGAAAAAAGAGGTCATTGTTCACCTCTACTCGACACTCATTAGACCCATTATAGAGTACAACGCCCCTTTTGGAATGTACCTCACAATACATCTGCAGCAGCCGGAAAGGCCACAGAAGTACCTCACAAAGAGGATTACTGGCCTCAAACAAATGCCCTACACTGACCGCCTCAAAAAACTCCAGCTTTACTCTGTAGCATATCGCCTACTCCGAGGTAATCTCTGCCTAACATATAAAGCTATGTCAAACCCAGAGCTGTTGGACATGCCCTAAAGAAATCCCAGTCCCTCCGAGCTACATGCTCTAGGGACCTAAAACAAACAGGACATGCTGGGGGGATAGATTCCTGTCCCAGAGACTTCCCATACTCTGGAACAGGCTACCCATCTATGTCAAGCAAAGTTCGTCATTAGCACTCTTCAAGAAAAATCTTGATGAGTGGATGGGAAATAGAAAATACACCCCGGGGATCACTTCTGTGTCTCTGCTCGACTGTGGCACAGGAAAATAACTTTCTTTGGTGGTGTAAGCCAGGGAACCTTTCTGGCTAGGCTTACGTAGGCCCTTGGGCCAATAGCCTAGTACCTACCTATGAACCAAATGGATAGCACAATGCATCCATTTCTGCTACAAGCACCATGGGAAACCAACCCCACAGGTGGTCAGAACGCATTCCACTAGGGCAACTTCTACCTCTACAGCATTCCACAGGGGAGTCCCTACCAGGGACATCCTGGAAGCTGCTACCTGGAGCTTTGTACACACCTTCACCAAGCATTACCACCTGCCTATCTTTTCCAAATCCAGGGCAGGTTTTGGAACAGCAGTCCTGCAGGGCATACTAGCCAGCCCCAACTCTTCTTGACTGCCTCCACCCTTTCTTCAGCTTTGGGAATCAACCCAAGTGTGATGACTGCAACAGTGAAACATGAAGAACATAGTACATTTGTGTACACTTACCATAAATGTAGATGTTCGAGTGTATTCACTGTTGCAGTCCTGGTTTCCCTCCCTCCAGCTCCCTTGTCTCTCTCTCTCTTTCTCTCTGTCTCTGTCTCTCCCCTCACTCTGTCTGTTACTCACCCCTTTCAGGGGTATTGGTATTGGTATTTACCTTTTACTGGTGGTGTTTTCCCCATCATAACTTAGCTCCCTATTTGGGGGGGGGGCTTCTGACATTTGGGGCAAGAAAGACTGATGTAATGGCTTCGGCTGCCTGTTTTTATACCCTTGACGACCTGACCTCAGTCCTGGAGCGACAGCAACCAACGCAGAAATACTAAGTCTCTGTCATTCGGGCCGACTGAGGGGTACCTGCAGGCAAATAACCCAAGTGTGATGACTGCAACAGTGAATACACTCGAACATCTACATTTATGGTAAGTGTACACAACTGTACTTTACTTCAATAGTGACAGTCATCTAGAGCCAAGGTTCACACAGAATAACGTGTGTGTGTGTGTGTGTGTGTGTGTGTGTGTGTGTGTGTGTGTGCATGTGTGCGTGTATATATGTATATATATATATATATATATATATATATATATATATATATAATAAAATTATACATAATAAATCGTACATATATTTATATAATGTTTATATGTTTAAGTTTAAAGATTCTGAGCATTTTTTTTTATTTCAAAACATTTGTGTCTCAATAAAAGAGAATTTTCATGCATGTTTATGCATGGGGACACTCTTTTGTTGAAAAACAAAGTTTTCTTTTTCTAATATTATCACAAAAGTCTCAGTTATCCAGAGCTGCTTATTGCTTGATGACAGCACCAGAGAGTTTGAGAGATTTTGTTTGCATCCAAAGCCATCCTTGGCAAGAAAAAATAAATTAAGTATTATTTTGCACATGTATTGCTTGATGTCCTTCATGGATGCATCTGCAGTCATAACAAGTGGGTTGTCCTGTCGTCAGGCAGCCCTGCAGTCGGCCGGATTCCAAAGTCCGGGTCCGGCTTCGGTTGATGTCGCACTCCACCCGACGTCATCTCTGTTGGTCTTCGGGTATAAAAGCATCAGCCGACGCCATTTTCCTCAGTCTTTCTTGCCGCGTGGCGCCCGAAGCAGAAGCTGTTCGCAAGTGCCGGTCGGTCGGATCCAGAGATTACTTCTACCGAATACTACTTCGAAGACTTCTAAAGCTAAGTACCCCGTTGGGGACTCTTTCTTGCCTCAGCCGATGTCAGAAAAAGTTAACAATCGTTTAACCTGTGGGAAACAAATACCTCATAATGATTTCCACTCTTACTGTCTGCCTTGTTTAGGCCCAGCCCACGTAGCAGCCTGTTCGCCTGTGCCTCTTTCAACCGTAACGAGCGCCGGTCGGAGTATGCAGAACAGTTTGTCGGTACTGAATTTGCGTACATAATGCCGTCGGATCCCCCGACTACCCAATGTACCAAAAAACGCAAAGATAAAGAGCCGACACTTTCGCGGTCCGCGGTTTCGGCGAAACCACGGTAAAGCAAACGAGTGTCTCGGTTTTGGCGAAACCGAGAAAACTGATCAAAGTACAGCTGAACCTATTCGTACAACTGAGGCCCCTGCTACAACTCTTGAATCGACCTCAGAAATTTTACCCACTACGGTGGTTAACTTATCAGACACCATCCCCTTGGATGTCTCTACCCCAGCACGTGGTGCTGCTAGGCCTCCAGCAGCCATGTCCATTAAGGCCTTCGCCAGGGCTAAAGCAGCCAAGACTACTAAATCAGTGCCTGTTAAACCCCCACATCCAGGCCCTCTTCTAGTTCTCAAATGCTTTCTTTGGCAGAAGATTTAATTTCTTTAATTAGAGGATCTCAATCTCACCCAGACAGGGCCTCTCAGCCCCCAGAGAAGAGACCTAGGGCAGAGCCCCCTGAACCAGTGTCTTCTGATGATTCTGCTGATGAATCAGACATAACTGACCAGCCAGAGGCTCCCTTCTCCAATTTTGAAGATTCTGATGCTGAAGAATCCATTCCAGCTGCTTCCCCACCAGAAGAATTCTCCTTTGGAAACCTTGCATGCCATCGAGAACAGTTCCAATGGCAGCAACAGGATTTTTCAGACTCCAGAAAAGACTTAGGACCTTTCTGCACCTCCCACAGCACAGGCCCTTAGCTATACCTCCTGTTCTCTCTGTGGTGGATGATGCTTTCAATGATGTTTGCTCCGCTCCAGATTCTTTACCCCAGCCCCTGCCAAACCAGACAGATTTTACAGGGTGCCAGATACTCATCACCACCTTTACAAGGCCCCACTTGCAGACCCAGAAACTATATCCCAGGGTCCCAAGGCAGTAGCCGACCACAGCTAAAAACCCTATTCCTTCTGAAAGGGAAGCAAGGTCATTAGACAGATGGGGTAAAAGGTCTACACTTCAGCTACTCTCTCAGCTAGAGCTTTAAACTGTCAGTTTCACATGATACAATACCAAGAGTTTATGCTTGATCAGTTAACTAAAAACTAACCACTGATGAATCTCTTGATAAGAAATATGTATTAGAGATGGTAAATAACATACAACAGGTTAGCAACCATTCCTTAAAATGTGGCTATGATGCACTGGAGGCTTCATTTAGATCAGCCATGACAGGCACAGTGATAAGAAGGCATGCATGGCTAAAGGAACAAGCTTTACGGATCATGTTAAACCTAAGTTGCTAGATGCTCCTATGGACAAGACAAGTTTGTTTGGTACACCTGCCCAGCAGGTTATGAAGAAAATGGAAGAAAAGGCAAAATCTGTTCAAACTGTTAAAGATTTCTTGCAGGTTCAAGCCCCAAGGATTAGCAGGAACTGGCCTGCCAAAAATTGGTCCTTTCCTGACTCCACAAAATTTCAAAGGGGCAGGAATAGGCGTTCCAGAGGCAGAAACCAATCCAGAGGAGGTGCCTACAGAGGGGCGACAGTGGCAAGGTAACAACAGAGGCACAGACACAGCCACTGCCACTACATCAGCACAACCACAGTGACTTAATCCTAACTCCGCCTACCAGGGAACAAATAGCAGCTCCTCTAGGCGGAAAGTTAACCTTATTTTCAAAGAACTGGCACTACATAACAAAGGACAAGTGGATTTTACAAACCATAGATCACGGTTACGGTTTCACTTCCACACTTTACCAGTCAAAGAGGAATGCCAAATCTACCTCCAAATCAAAAACAGAGGCTCTACCAGATAATGGAGTTAGCAAACATGAGAGCTGTGGAAAGAGTGCCAACAGCAGAACAAGGAAAGGGTTCTATTCCAGACTATTCCTAGTTCCAAGAAAGGAAAAAGTTGGAGACCAATTCTCGACCTGTCCACCTTAAATACATACATCATTGTCCCAAAATTCAAAATGCTGACCCTACAGCAACTTCTTCCCATGCTGGGCAAGGAGTCTTGGCTGGTAACTCTAGATCTCAAGGAGGCATACCTGCGTCCCCATTCGACCAATCTGCAGAAGATACCTCAGATTTCTTGCAGGAGCAGCAAACTATCAATTCTCAGCATTGCCCTTTGGCTTATCTACTGCCCAGAGTATTCACAAAATGCCTGGCATCAGTAATCGCCCATTGCAGACTACAGGGAATTCAAATTTACCCATACCTGGACGACTGCCTGCTACAAGGGGACAACAAAAGCAAGCTGACAACAGATTTACAAAGGGTCATTTACTTGCTTCAAGGACTGGGATACACAGTCAATTTACAAAAGTCAAGACTGATACCATCCCAAACAAGGACATTCTTGGGCGGAATTGGACACAGTACAACAAATGGCATTCCTGACTACAGAAAAACAAAAAGAACGTCCTCTTTACTTCTTGGCACTAACAAAACTGAACAAGTTAACAGCAAGAAAAGTTCTGCAGGCCTTGGGCTTCATGGCATCATGCATAATCTTGGTCCCATTTGCCAGACTACATATGAGGAAACTACAGTGGTACCTAAAGAATTTATGGTCCCAACACAGACACAGTCTAGAAACAGAAATCCCACTAATTCCATGCTTAAAACAGGAGTTCCTATGGTGGGCTCAGGCATGCCAGTCAAACCCAGGCCTACCCTTTCGCAGATGTCAACCAAGCCAGACCATCACAACAGGCGCTTCAGACCTAGGATGGGGCCCACATGCCGGACAAATGCGTGCAAGGATTGTGGACACAGGATCAACTTCACCTGCACATCAATCTAAAAGAAATGCTGGCAGTAAAACTGGCAATCCAAAGTTCAAACCTTTCCTCAAAGAGGGCCAGTTGATGATAAGGACAGACAACACCACAGTCATGTGGTACATCAACAAACAGGGAGGTACTCATTCATACCCCTATGCAGAATGACCTTGGAGCTGTGGACCCTGGCACTCAGCTACAACATTCAGTTACAGGCAATATTTGTACCGGGAAAGACAATACTCTAGCAGACATATTAAGCAGAACCACTTGGATGCCACGAATGGAAGCTGCACCCGGACATCTTCAAGACCATCTCAAAGAAATGGGGAATGCCACAGATAGACCTATTCGCATCACCTCTCAATCACCAGCTCAAAAATTCTGCACAAGGACATTCCACCCACTAGCATGGAAAGTGGACTCACTCTCCTTCAACTGGAAAGGCCTAACAGCATATGCATTCCCACCTCTTCCTTTGATACACAAGGTACTACTAAAATCAAGGAAGAACGTCCAAGGATAATCCTGATAGCTCCAAACTGGCCAAGACAACACTGGTACCCACTACTGAAGAGCATGTCTCGGAACAATATGTGGCCAATACCCTGATGCCTTTGATGTTAACTCAGAACAACTACAGCATCATACATCCAAACCTAAAACGCTGCAACTGACTGCATGGAACATCACATAGCAGCAGCTAATCCAGAACTTTCCCAAAGAGTTAAAACATTATTCTTGAAGCACGCAGACCTTCAACAAGAAGGAACTATGCTGGAAAATGGAAAAGGTTTGTCATTTGGAGTACGGAAAGAGGAAAAGATGTGTCAAACATAGATATGCCTAACATTCTGGAGTATCTGGCCGAACTTCTTCATTCAGGCCTGTCATACTCCTCCATCAAGATACATGCATCAGCTATTTCAGCAGAATACAGCTTTGATCCACCTGTTTTTTTCGCACCCTTTGCTCAGGCAGTTCCTCAGAGGAATCAAGAATGTAAAACCTCCAAGGAAACCACCAGTACCAACTTGGGATTTAAACTTTGTGCTAGAAAAATTGACACTATCACCCTTTGAACCAGCAGCAACAGCAGACCTACAACACCTGTCATGGAAAACTGCTTTCCTACTGGCAATGACTTCAGCAAGGAGGGTTTCAGAACTACAGGCCTTAATGGCAGTGCAACCCTTCCTAATCTTCCACCAAGATAGAGTGTCCATGAGGACTAATCCTACATTTATGCCCAAGGTGGTATCCAGAGTATCTTTAAACCAGGCAATCCACCTACCTACCTTCTTTCCCAATCCACAAAACAGAGGGAAAGAATACTGCATACCTTGGATGTACATAGACAGCTACGCTACTACTTCGACAGAACAAAAAATAGCAGCAACGCCGACCAACGTTTTGTAGCGTATCCCACAGGAGGGGAAGGAAAAGCTATTTCAAACAGACAATCTCCAAATGGATAGGAAATTGCATACGATACTGTTACTCCTTCCATGGAAAACCAATTCCACAGAACATAAGACCTCATTCTACAAGGGCAACAGCCACTACCACAGCCTTCTTACGAGGAGTGGCAACCAAAGACATTATTGAGGCGGCTACTTGGACCTCCGTGCATACATTTGCCAAGCATTATAATTTGCCTCTATATTCCAGATCCCGAGCAGGGTTTGCCACTGCTGTACTGCAAGGGATCCTAAACACACCATAATCTACTTTTATCCTCCTCCCCTAGTTGGCTATGGTACTCTACCCACTTGTTATGACTGCAGATGCATCCATGAAGGACATAGTACAGTTTTGTACCTACCATAAATGTAGATGTCCGAACTGGATAGCATCTGCAGTCAGGATTACCCTCCCTCCTTCCCCTCTGTGGAACTCCTAGGGTGTTTACCCTCCTAATAGCTAGCTGTTGGGGGGGAGTCTTTTATGGTGTATTTGTTTGTATATATGTACATATATGCTTATTGTTGTGTTTACCTCTATCTATTTGGAAACATTGGCATCTATCCAAATTTTAGCCTGCAAGAGGGCTACTGGCATCTGGGGCAAGATTACCAGAGATGTAACCAACAAAGGGTTTTAAGTTATCAGAAAACCCCAAGCTAATTAACACTTAAAGGAATTTCAGAGCAGTTTAACAACTAGTGCAGAGCTTCAGACACACACACAAGACAGTTTCAACAGAGCTAGATCTGAGAAATCAGTCCCCAAGTTATAACAACCACAATAAAATGAAGGAAATATACTTAAATCAGCTTATGTCCAGTTGATGTATGCAGACAAATCTCAGTAGCAGCAACTGTACTTAAAATCATTACATTCTCAGATAATTATGTGTTTATTGTTTTCCTGCACTTGCTTAGAATTTAAGTGGCATTTTCAACTAGTGCAGAGCTGCTCTGCAATTGGAGTCCCCAAGTGCACTAAATCTGCTGTCCAGTTGATGTATGCAGACAAATCTCAGTAGCAGCAACTCTGCTTTAAATGATTACCAGAGATGTACACCAACGGTTTTTTTTTATCAGAAAGAAAACCCCCAATTCTAACATGTTTCATTGCAGTTTAACATCTGTTCTTGTGCTTCTGTAACACACACAAGACAGTTTCAAAATGAAGGAAATATACTTAAATCAGCTTATGTCCAGTTGATGTATGCAGACAAATCTCAGTAGCAGCAACTCTACTTATCTGCGATGGGAATTGCTGGTATAAGGCTTATTGTGTGCTTATCTGATTGGCCCTTGGGCATACCTTTAAACTTGCTTTTTTCTGCTAGTATATAAGCCTCACGTTTGTGCGAGTCGTGGCTCAGTTATTCAGAGCTGTTCATCGCTTAGCGATGACAGCAGAAAGTTTGAGAAATTTTGCTTGACTTGAAGCCATACATGGCAAGAAAAATGAAATTAAGTATTGTTTTGCACTTGTATTGTTTGTTTTTATTGCATTCCCGAAGATTTATGTGTTATTTATTGTTTTTCCTACACTTGTTTAGAGTTTTAAGATGCATTTTTGCATTGCTGTAAGAGCTGCTGTTCTGCAATTGTACACTGCATCTGCTTCTTTAAGTGCTTCTTGGAATTGTTTCTTGTGTTTTCCTAACACTTGGGCTCCATACCAGTCATTTTATATTAAGAGGGTCAAAGTCTGCACTCTTGGTGCAGGAGAGGGTTGATTTCACCTATCTGAGCTGGGAATTGCTGGTGGAAAGTGTGCTGTGTGTTAACCTGATTGGCCTGCGGACTTACCTACTTTAAAACATTTTTTCTGCTTGTATATAGGCCTCGTGTTTGCCCAGTGCTGCTCTTTACACAGCAGTGGTTTGTGTTGCCCTGTTTATATGCGATCACTAGATATTGTTATTTCCCTTTAGAAACTACCTCTGAAATTTTCCACAGTCCCGTGCTATTCAAGGAGCATCTAGTTTGCATGCTGAGCAGCATTGTCACATTTAGTTAGCTCTAGATTACATTTTTACAGCACTCAGAGCTATCATTCCTCAAAGAACAAATGGTTTACGAGCTGGGCACCATCGCCGGATAGGTTAGCTGTAGATTACACTACGTAAGTAAGTACCCATCCCTCATCTGGTTGCAATCATCCCCCATTCTTTTCCTATATAAAGCACATATTAAGGACCTGCAACCATGGATAGGCACTTTCCTGCTATCACTGCATCTATCTTGGTGGACATGGGCTTCCTGAGTTAATGTAGCAATTCCCTAATGTACACTGACGACCACTTAATTCTGAAATAGATGAATACAGTATGTGAGAGGTGTAGTTACACAGTGTCACTGGAGGCAAGACTTCACATACAGACACAAAAATACCAAACAGGTTGTCAGCAACACACACAATACTCACTACATGTACAAAGGACCAGAAACATAGACCCACAAAACTCTGCATGCACACAAACAAGACAACTCGCACCACAATAGATAAAACCACATCTCATTTTATCTCATCTACCAAGCCCATAAAGTGTAACATCACACGACCAAATATTCTGGTCATAGGAAACTTAGTTTGTGAGACACAATGATGTCCTTTTTACCAGGCAGGATAATGAGAAGGTTACAGTTAGTTGACAGTCAAGGGCCAGGATTTATTTATACAGTCCAGGTAATTTGTTTAAACAAGATTTAAACACTATTGTGATCTAAGTCTGATGTGAAAAAAGTGTTTATAGAAAGAATAAGAAAAAAGTCAAACGTGTAATTTAGGTGAAAGCAAAATGTTGGGAGAGTGAAAAAAGTAACTGAAGGCTATGCTACTCAGTTAAGAAAGAACACATTAGTACTTTGCACTAATTAATTCTGGGAAGATTACATGTTTCAGCAAAGACACAGGAACCCGAAGGAAATATTGGAGAGCATGAGATATATACCTACAGTAGTACTCATACACAGTTTCAGAAAACTTTGAACAGAAACTGAAGTGCTGATAGAGTTAAAGTACATTCTTGGTATTGTATTTCTTTCTCAGTAACTTCTTGAGGACTGTGCCACTATAACACCTGATGGTATTTCTGATTACTGAAGGAATAATTTGATAAGATTATATATAATATATACAGTACAAATATAAGAAGCATAAGGAATAGCAAAGAAAGAATTTTCACCTGATAGAGAGTGCTTTGGAACACATGTAGGTTCCTGGAGTATGAATACACAACAGTAAGGTTAATAGCGTATTGGATACTAGAGGGAGTTCAGTAAACAGTACAGTTACTAGCATTATTAGCAGTAAGATATATTAATAGATGCCGGTAGAGGCAAGGAGCTTCTTACCCAGATGGGAGGAAATTGTTTATTTATTTATTTATTTGGAGTTTTGGGTGTTTGTTAATTAGATTGATCAATTTTTTTTCTGATTTTATGTGTTTCAGTGCTTTCATATTTCAAACAGTTGTACAACAATCAATGAAGTTTGATTTTTCCTAGTGGATAGGAATGTGGGATTCAGAGATGGGTCTATTAGCGGTAATAGAAACCAGGTAGGCTCTGGCAAAAAAGCTTCATGTATTTAACTTAGAAGATTGTCAGTTTCTAGGGGAGTAGGTTTCAATTTGCTAAGGAGTTTTGGGATGTATTTTATAGGGAGTGGGTGCAGAATGAAAACAGAGTAAATATTTGATGTATGAGGGTACACAGATGAAAACTGGGAAGAGGTGTTCTAGAGTAATGATGAGGTTGCATTAATGAAATGGGAGGTAAATACGGATGCAGATATTTTGATGAATGTGGATAGGGGACTAGGTTGCATGCTTTTATTTGGCTTGAGGAGTTTGATGATGCTTAATCAAAATAATTTGTGATTCATGACTTTGAATTCTTGTAGATTAGTCATATATGATTTTTCCCCTCTGGACTAGTTTCTCCATTTTGTTATATAGTTATGTATATGTTTGGTAGGAACTGGGCATGTGGTCAGAGTGCCACTGTTACCAGGTTCTACCTCTGTGCCTAATACAGTTTTTGGTTTCATGAGTCAGCCAGGGGGCAGAGTTGGACTTGACCCTTTTTCTCCTGATGGGAGCATAGGTGTTAAGGATGTCAAGGAAACAGGAGTTGAAAGTTTCAGTTGCTTGTTTACGTAGGACGGTTTTTAGTGGACACCACTTACCATTTTTGAGTGTTAATATGAAGAAGTTAATGTTGAAGTCTCACTGAGCTGAAATAGTTTTGTGGGGGTTATTGCAATATAAAATGGTGAATGAGGGGGGTGATGATCACTTAGTGAGTCAGGGACCCTGCCGGTTTAGCTAATTTTGTCTGGAGCATTAGTTAGTATCCAGTCAAGTGTAGTGCTTTTGGTTGATTTTGTTTAATCTAATTAGGATTGACACTAGTTGGATTAAATTAAAAGATTTAAAGAGTTGGAGTGTGAATCTCAATTTATGGTGGAACAGTCATGGTTGAAGTCACCTATAATAAGCTTTATTTGGTTAACATTTGATGTTACCAGGATAGGATATCCCCAGTAGTGGAAGTGTTGTTTTATGGAATGCAAAGTGTTATGATGCATATTGGTTTCTTGTCATTGATTTTTAGTAGGCTGACTAGGGCTTCTGCCTTTTTAAAGACGTTGATTTATGTAAGATATGGTAAGATTTCTAGGTGTGTACCTTAAAAGATGTCTGCACCACTTCCCCTTTTAATTGTTCTCTTTGAGTATGATATTGTATCCTTGAGGGAGAATTTCATAATTTATTTCCAGGTTTAAAAACATCTTAGTAATTGTGATGATGTTTGCAAATTTTGGAGAAATCCCAAACATGGAATTCTGGTACTTTATTCAGGATGCTGCAGTTATTTAAGTTGAATAATTTTAGACCTGGATTATTATTGATGTTTGTTGGAAGTGAGTTACAGGCCATGTGGTTTAGAGTTGCTTGCAGTGTTGGACTGGAGAGACAAGGGTTTGTGTGAATGTCACAATATAGTTGTAAGGAATAGGTTCATAGGAGTATGCTAGGCTAAAACTACGAGGGCCCTTATAAGCCTTGCAGTGCAACCCAAATGAGACCCACAGATTTATTTAGGGGGTGATTTACTGACTGCCTCTGACAATAAAAGACATAGGTGCCAGACCAGGGGTGAGGTATTTTGTTTGTATTCTGTGTTACTTGTTTTTTTTTTTTTTTGCATTAGCTTGGAAATAGGAATAGTGTAAATAAAACATGAGTTTTGCTGTAGCATAATATTATTTAATGTTAAAACAATTGTATTTCTTAAAATCTGTGACTAAGGAACAGAATAATAATGATACATAGATTTGACTATACAGGCGAAGAGGTGGATCTTTGCATGAGATAGGGATTCAGGTTGAAGTCTGTGTGTGGAATGATAAGAGGTGATGTACTGCAGTTTAAGTGGATAAGAAGTGAGGAGAAACATTGTGATTATGTTATTTGAGATAAAGTGGAAGTGAATATTGAGGATGAAGACTGGTCATGATAGGTTGCTATAGGAGGAGGAGGGCGGAGACACAGGAAATAATTTCCTGCATGAGAATTAGGTGTATCTGGATAAATATGTTGTGGAAGAAGATCTGTGGAGATGAGAGGCATAAGCTATGGTTAGTTAGCAATTCTTGACTGTGACTGGTAATGGATTGGTCAAAAACATTATAATGAATGGATGAGTAGACAATTTAGACAAAGGTGGTGGGTGACTATTGGAGGTAGTAAGGGGAAGGGAGTTTTTGACACTGGGATTGGCTTGGATCAGATTGCCTAAAAAAATCAACCTTTCGGTTAATTTGTTGTGCTGGAATTAGCACCATAAAAGTGGAGTACATTTTTGGAAGGCTCCTTCTTAATACTGTTCTCAGTTCTTGATTGTTGAGCTCAGACCAGTATCATGGTATTGATTACAGTTCTACTACTATGCATGCGTATCTACAATGATAGTTACCTAAAGATGGCAGTAGGTGACTAAGGATAAAAATGTAGAGGGAAGACTACATGATTATAAAATTGGTAGCTTAGGGTCTTAAAATATAGCATCTATTCTTGCCCCATAATCAACAGGAACTGTGCAAAAGTAGCAGTGTCATCCATCATTGCTTAGAATTGTGTCAAAGTATAAAGTACTGTTCACACCGTTCTTACATTGCTATTTTTTTAGCAAACTTTTTAGTGATGAATATTTATTCAGAGTTTGTGTCTGCCTGAAAACAAAGCAAGGTGCTAGGAAAATTAGCTGTATTATTTCTGACAAATGTTTGTTCACTTCTAAATATGAGAAGCCCAAGGGTTTAAAAAGAAACATATCCTGCTTAATTACAATCTGTTGCTTCTCCAATTTAATTTATGAAGATTATATTGTTACTCTTAGCTCTCAGTTGCATTATGTAAAGGAGTAATTACTTGGAAAAATTAACATGTAGGCTATGGGGATAGTAAAGATACCATAAAGGAGGATACACAGTTTGTTTGTGAAGGGCGCTGGGTTCATCAGTGGCAGTTTGGCAGAAAAATCAGCTTATATGAAATAGCTGGCATTTTGGCCAAGGTACGCACTACATTCAGTTGGTAAGTCACAAAAACACTACTGGCAGCAAACTGGAGAAACATTTACAAAAGCTTTGCAGTAATCAGTACTGAGGAGGTCAGAACAGAGTGAGGTAGAGGTATGAGAAAGGCAGTAAAGACAACATGCATATTGGAGAAGAAACGATATTTACATAAGAAGCAATGAGAGCAACCACTGTGGCAAAGCAGGGAGAAACATATGTGCCAGTTCACATTTAAATGCCTGTAGCCAGAAAGACATACTAATGATTGTAACAATTTAACTAGAATATGCACAGTACCTATAGGTAAGGGGAGGGGAGAGGTTCAGCCTTACGATAGGAATCCTGAAGTCGAAAGAAGATTTGTTCAAGAATAGTTTTATGAATGACAACGGCAAAGGACTATGAAGTACCATCCATGATACTGTGCTTCTTGGGACACAGTGTCCAATTAGGGTTGAACTTGGGATGGACTTAGAGCAGATAGACTTGAAAAACAATCTGTTGAGAAGCAGGTTCTAGAAAATAACCAGTCTTTTGGTAAGTTTGCTGTGCTGGAATTTTAGTGTTAGAAATGGAGTGTATTTTTTGAAAGCTCTTTTATGAAACACCTTTATTCTGTTATCATTTAAGACATAGACACATATACATTAATAAAAAAGAAAACAAAACATATTAACATTTTTCATTTGTATACATTACCCATATGTTTTCATTCATTTTAACAAATGTAATTCCAGCATTACGGAAACTGTTCAGTTTCTTCCTTTCCTTAAATCTCACTCCTCCTGCTGAACATTATTCTGCATGTACTGGTTCATCAAATTCCATTTCTTTCTATGTAATGTGTTCCTTCTTTTTTTTAAAGATCCCACCACTAGTACTTAAATTACACTTTGTTCCGATTTTGATTTCCATTTTCTAATAATTTCTTTCTTGGCAGCCAGTAGTATTAAACTTATTAAGGTTATACTATGTCCAGGAAATTGAGGTCCTGTGTTCCAGCTCAGAGCATTTCATTAGTTATAGCCGTTTGCTTCCCCAACATTTCTAACAGAGTATTCTATAGGGAGTTTTTAAAATCTGCCAAT
Organism: Protopterus annectens; assembly: GCF_019279795.1. Lineage (NCBI taxonomy): Eukaryota > Metazoa > Chordata > Ceratodontiformes > Protopteridae > Protopterus > Protopterus annectens. Next base: position 716,296,609 of record NC_056730.1, on the reverse strand, counting down.
TTATTACACTCCCAAAAAAACATGTTTACAGTTGCCTCATTCTTTCCCTTCACACCTCCAACATTTTCTTTATACCTGACAAAAGCTTCTCTGGATTCTGCTTGGTGTGTAACATACTCATGAAAATACTTCCAAGCAAAAAGTGTAACTCTTGCAGACTTTGTTGCATACTTGGAAGCCATACAGCTGCCTCTAATTGTTCTTTTGTGAATTGCCTTTCTAGTATCTCTTCCCGGTCTTTTCTAATCTCCTCTGATTAATTCAAATAGTTGTTATGCAGTATATTATATGCCCCTCTGGTTATCTATTTTTGAATAGCAGCCTCAGTTCTAGACTCAACTAACATCTGTAGCAGACATAGTCTTTCTTTTAGCACTCCCGTATCCATTTTGTTTCTGACTATAATGTGATATGAATCTCTAGTAGGGAAGGCAGTGTCTAACCTGCAATCCAAACCTATACTTTGCCACACTCCACTCTATTACTTTTCCTTTTTTTGTTTATTTGGTGACATTGCCATTTTTCTCCAGTAAATGTCAGCCCCTCTTACCTGTTTTCCATGCCCCTGCTTGCACCATACCTATTGTTAAAATCGCCTTTCTCCATTTCTGTGTTTTCTTAGTTCTTTGAATACTTTCTGCATCTTTATTTGTATAATATTATTTGTATAAATTTTTTGTTTAATTTCTCCAAATCTTTTGAGTTTCTAATACCGTGATGGGAATGGACCCCATTCCTAAGTCAAAGTACAATTAAAGTTCATGAAATTAGTATTGTTTAACTCTTTGATGTCAGCCAGAAGTGTTCTTCGCAGCACCTGCAGTGTGCCCAGTAATGAGTCCTTCTGTAATTTGCACGGGGTTACATGTGTTGGTAACATATCTAAATATGACTGTAGATTCTTTTTTGTAAGTCCCGTTGCTCCTACTACTATTGGAACTATCTGGATATCTTTCTTCCACATTGCTTTCATTTCTGCCTGCAAATCCTGATATTTTATGACTTTGTGTCTCTCTGTACGCAGGACACTGCAGTCACTGGGTGTGGCAATTTCAATGATCAATGTTACTTTTGTCTTCTTTTCCTGGACCACTGTATCTGGTTTTCTAGCATGTGTCTTTTGAACTGTTGGTAATGGATGATCCCATGTGATGTAGACTTCATCATTTTCTGTGATGCTTTGTGGCTCATATTTCCAGTGTTTTTCAGCCACTTCAGTACCATAATGTTTGCACAATCCCCAGTGCAACGGTCTTGCCACATTATTATGCCTTTCAGTATACAGTCCTTCTGCCATTAGTATGTCACAAACAGCAACGAGGTGTGCAATTGTTTCCAGTTCTGTTTTACAAAACCTACATTTGTCTGTTTCTCCCACATGTTCAATGGACTTTGTAAACCAGCTTGGGCTGCCAATATTAACCTTTCATCTCTTGGGTTTAAATTCACCTCTCCTTAACCATTCCTGCTGTCGTTCCTGATCAACATGAGGTTCTTCCAGAAGTTTTCTATACTTGTAACTATATTTATGCTTTTTTCCACATTTCTTGGCTTCTCATCTGGTCCTTCACCTTATATTCTTTCTTTTGTTTTTTGGCACATTCGGTTGCTACCTGATTTTTATCTAATTGTGATTTGATTTCCATTTATGCTTGACGCCGATATGGTTTAGAAGCCATTTTCTTGTGTTTTAAGTACTTTATAAATCTGGTGCATTTGCACGGTTCTTGACTCATTCTCACAGAGCTCAGCAATACTTGGCTTCCTTGCCTTTGCCTCTGAAGTGATATCCTTGCATCAAGTGCCATCCAGGCAAAAGCCAACTGCTTATATTTAAAAATCTCACTTCCAGAAGCTATTTAATTGATCAGCTGCTGATTTCTTGTTTAATTTGTGCATTTCTCTGCACTTAAGGTTAAAATTACTGCATGTACTCAAAAACTGTCTAATGTTGGTCTGACTGAGTTGAAACCACCTTATTTAGCTAGTGTGATAAGTTGTTTTGTGGTAGCATACACTTTCAAGCAGTCTTTCTGTGCTTTTACATTGAGGACTAAGATATTCCTTCTAGTGGCAGTAGGTGGTAGCTTGGTCTATCTGAGTTGGGAAACACATAAAAAAGCTCTAAGTGTAGTTATTTTAATGACCAGAGGGCTTAGAAGCCAGTTTCCTATCTTTTAAGTGCCTGTATAAATGTATCACGCTGTGGCAGTTAGTAGTACTGTGTATAAATGCAGACACCTAGCAACCACATTTTGTCTATACAGCTGTCTCTGAAACTGTACCAACTTTGTGCATTGGGTAGCACAGAGCAGCTAGTTTGCACGTTGAGGAGCACTGCCCCTAGAATTTAATATTATGTAGTCTAGTGTAGTCTATAGTCCCAAAAGCACCCGTAGTCAGTCCATTATTAACCCTTCATATACAGCACCCTTGTAGCTCACAAAATAAAGGACCTGAAATCATGGATGTGCACTTTCTTAATTTTCCTGCAGACAGTTTGGTGGATATGGGTGTTTAAGAAACAAGGTGACAATTGTCTAATGTTTACTGGCAACCATTTACTCCTCAAAGAAAGAAACACAGTATGTGAGACATGTATATACACAATATCTATGGAGGCAAAATTTGTGTAAGAGCACTCAAAATAACAATCTGGTTGTTAGAAACACACATACTGTACCCAGCACACACATAGTACGCACCCCACATATAGACCTACTTATGCTGAGGCACTTAAATGCAATCTTCCCAAACCCCAAAGACCTCACAAACATTCCACCTGCAAAAATTATCCTCAGCAAACTTGAAAGCACTCAGCAGTAACACTTAACACTGCACATACACAGCCAATAGAGCCTCAACTACTAAACCCATAAGGCAATACAAAACACTACCTAGGAGTTTAGTCATAGAGAACTCCCATCATGCAACATACTGATGCCCCACTCACCAAGCTGAACAAGGAAAAAATAATCAGTTCCCTGTTAGGACCATACCTCGCAACCTCTTAGAGCATGAAATCTGGACAAAGCTACAAATTGTGGGGGGACAAAGGCCCAAAAACAGGACATGTTTTAAATATTGCTCTTACAAACTTAGAAAGTAAATAGAATAACAGGTTTTACGTTAGCATGAATTTTCTGAAGGATATAAAGTCTGAAAATTAAATGTCTACCACTATTTTTTTACTTCAGTCCTCAATGATTTGCCAGCGATTTCATAGGTTCATAGGTTCATAGGTTGGTACTAGGCTATCAGCCCTAGGGCCTATACAAGCCTAGCCATAACAATTCCCTGGCTATTTCTTCCCACATTATTTACTTTCCTGGACCCCTGTCTAGCAGGGCGACTGACGTGATCCCTGGGGTGAATTTCCTTTCTCCCATCCAATCGTCAAGGTTCCTCTTGAAGAGGTCCAAAGAGGCACTCTGCTTGACATGTATGGGCAATCTATTCCAGAGTCTGGGGAGTCTCTGGGTCAGGAACCTATCCCTCCAGCATGTTTTGTTTATTGTGATGACAAGGTTTAGATCCCTGGGCGTGTAGCTCTGAGGGATTGGGATTTCTTTAAGTGTAGCATGTCCAACAGCTCTGGGTTTGACATGGCCTTGTATGTTAAGCAGAGATCGCCTCTGAGTAGACGATATGCGACAGAGTATAGCTGGAGTTTTTAAGGCGGTCAGCGTAGGGCATCTGCTTTAGGCCTGTGATTCTTTTAGTGAGGTATTTCTGAGGCCTTTCCAGTTGTTGCAGATGTCTTGAGAGGTACATACCAAATGGGGCGTTGTATTCTATAATGGGTCTAATGAGGGATGAGTACAGTGGGACAATGACCTCCTTTTTTCTGGATGAAAAGCCCTTCTTGATGAGGTGTGCCACATAGAAGGATTTCCTGACTGTTGTGGCGATGTGGTTATCGAAGGTGAGACAACTGTCCACCTGTGTCCCTAAGTCTCTTATCACACTTTCTGTGTTTAGTGTACTGCCACCTATATGGTAATTCATGGATACATGTTTTTCCCAAAGGGGATAACAATACATTTCTTGGCATTGAGCTTGAGCCCATGGTTCTGGCACCAAGCATCTGTTTCTGTAAGGCCCTTTTGTAGAGTATCTACATCATTTGGGGATTCAATAATGGCTCCCAGTTTGCAGTCATCTGCAAACTTTGTTAGCCAGAGTCTCTTAGTGTTGACCTGTACTTCAGAGAAGTAGATGCCAAACAAGAGCGCCCCAGGACTGAACCCTGAGGTACTCCACTTGTCACTTGTCTGGAGCTGGATTTGGAGTCGGCTACTTTTACAGTGTGGGTTCTATCAGTAAGCCATTTAGCAATCCATTGGGTGACATAGGGATTAATGCCCAACTTAGTAAGTTTATCTATGATTCCAGAGTGGGGGATGGTGTCAAAGGCCTTGGCAAGGTCTAGATAGGCTGTGTGGACCACCTTACCCTTGTCCATGGCTCTGAAGACTGATTCAAAGAAGTCAATCAGGTTCAGGAGACAAGATCGGCCCTTCACAAACCCAAACTGGGTGGGGTCCAGTGTTTGAAGGTTGCCAATGTCTTTGTTTATAAGTTCCATGATAATACGCTCCATGGCCTTGCAGATAAGGCTTGTCAGACTGATGGGACGGTAGTTTCCTGGATCCAAGGTGGATCCCCTTGTGGATTGGGATAACTGTAGCTCTGCGCCACTCAGTGGGCACGAAACCTGAGGTGAGGCTATGATTAAACATGACACTTAGGTGAGGTGCCAGTTCATATTGTAGTTCATGTAGTACACAGCCGGGATGTCATCTGGTCCCATGGATGCTGTATTCTTGGCTTTAGAGAGTGCGTTTTGTACCTGTGTGGCCGTTATTACTGGAATTTGGCAATCTTCCGGTATTGAGATGGGCCATTTAGGGGTGAGAGGGGGTGAAGTTGGCACTGAATCGATCTGCCAGGATATTGGCAATATCCTTTGGATCAGTATATTTAATGCCATTCTGTTTTAGCTCAGAGCAGATCTGAGCATTGCCATTTAGATTCTTGACATAGTTATAGAATGCTTTGTGGTTGTCTTTGGAATCTTTGGCAATTTTATTTTCGTAACTAGCTTTGGAGGATTTTATGAGGCATCTCAGTTTCCTACTGAGGCTAGTAAGGGAGTTTTTTGCATCCTGGGATTTTCCTCTTTTCTGCAAAAGTTTCTTCCTTTTGTTGTAAAGTTTGTTTATGGCAGGGGACCACCAGATTGGCTTCCTTTTTTTGGATGAGAGCATTTTGGTTCTGTTTGGGATGGCACGATTCATGCATGAGTGGATGTGCTCATACAGTGCCTTAATGTAGGATTCAGTAGTTGAACTTTCAGTTCCCGTCTGCATGGGTGTTATGAAGTTTGTCACTTCTGACTTGAGTAGCATGAAGTTGGCTTTGGAGAAGTTTTTTATGGTGGTTTCTTTACTGGGGGGGGGGTGGGATGTGTATGTTAAGGGTGATTAGCTTATGGTCAGACCTGACTAACGAGGGGGTGACCATAGGTATGGAGCATTGATTTCCCATGTTGGTAATGACCAGGTCTAGGATATTGGAGCCCCTGGTGGGACTATGGATTAGTTGATCCAGGGCATTGGAATTTATGAATTCCAAGAACCGTTGCACAAAGGTGTTGGGACATGAGTAGTTTTCCCAGTTAATGGCAGGGTAGTTAAAATCACCCAGTATTAGGGTGTTTGGTTCTATCTTAATATTTTCCAGTATGTTTAGAAAGGTGTAGTGAGAATCTTGGGGTATGGTGGGGGATCTGTAGCAAGCTACAATTTCGATTGCAGTCTTACCTAGTGTTAGTTGCACTTGGAGAATTTCAGACACATTATGTTGGCCAACTAGCCTGGTGGTGTGAATATCCTTGGTGAATATTGACACTCCTCCACCTTTAGTGTTTCGGTCCTGGTTTGGTGGCCGAAAAGTGTGGTAAGAGTTGTAGCCTGGTATTGCAGGGGTGCTGTCTGGAGCCTTGAACCAGGTCTCAGTTACTGCACAGATATCGATATTCTCCATTTTTAGGAGTGCCTCCAGAGAGTGCATTTTGAGGTTTAGACTTCTAGCATTGAGTAGCATTACCTTCAGATTTTGCATGCTTGTACCTGTTACGGTGGTGGTTTTGTCCTTTGAAGTTTGCCTAAAAAAGGCACTATAGGGGTGGCAAGAGCCTTAGCCAGTAACCTGAATCCCAGGGGCGACAGGTGCAGACCATCTCTGGCAAAGCATCGTGGTCTGTCAATCATGTCATCCCAGGCAGACAGATACTGGATCCCCTTTGAATGACACCCTAAGCTTAGCCAATTGTTGAAGTCAATCATTTTATCCTTATATTGTGGTATAATTCTGGGTGAAGGCAGGATGCTACTCAGGACTAGGGTCATACCTGCCTGGGCCACATGATCCAAGAGCTCTTCCATGTCTCTTTTCATGTAGTCCAGGGAGGTACGTCTCAAGTCATTCACTCCAACATGGACAATGACAGAATCATATTTGTACTTGTTGTGGAGTGACTTGAGTGCATGCGTTATGTGGCGGATCCTGGCACCCGACAGGCAGCTGACTGTAATTTTCTCCTTATTCAACCTGGTGAGAGGGACATCAGTGTGCCGGACTATAGAGTCACCTATGACTAAAGTGTTAGGCACATTGTCTTGCCTTAGGGGCTGTTGCTGGGTGGCACACTGGTGTTGTGAACTATGTGACACATTGGTTGTGATTGGTGTTTGTTTGCGTTTCAGCTTCAGAGGTCTTTGTTGCTTGGGCAGGTTACAGTTAAGGGCCTCTGCATATGTGGATTTAGTGTTGCTATATGTGGGTGTTGGTAGTGCTGGTTTAGAAGGGCTATGTGTTGCTTGAGATGTAGTGTGGGTGTTAACCTTCTCCTCTTGACTGTTTAGCACAATCTTGGGTGGAGAGAGCTTTGCTTCCATTTTGGCTATGTAAGTGCATCTCTCACAGGTTGTAGTGTTGGGTGGTAGGAGGAGAGGGATGTCTGTGTACATGAGGCAATTGCTGCATTGCCCCAGTATGCCCAGATTCACCAGGTGGACAGGAGAAATCACCAGAAGCTGACCCTTGGACATGCTTGGTTTGGGGCTTTTTTTTTCTTTGTAAAGTATAGGAGCTGTTTCCTTAGCAAGGTACTTTGCAATTATAGGCTGTTTAGTGCCTACTATTAATTTCTCCTTGTTAACAAGGAGAGTTCAGTGTTTGTATGAGTTTATGGCTTCCTAGTGCTTTCCAGCAGGTATTAGAGAAAGTGCTAGTCACAGGGATGCTTAAAGGTAAGATTGAAAAGAATGCACTCTGCAGTGTGCACTAGAGAAGTTAGATGTGAAAGTAGGTAACTTGAGTTTTACCTGTTTAAAAAGTTAAGGTTTAGTGGAGAGTTACTATTTTTAAAAAAGCAAGACGGATTGAAAGGGGTGGTCACTTTTGTATTTTGGTACTATGAAATACTGTAGGATGGCCAATAAATTTAAATAATTGAAGGGGTGGGATTTCAAAAATGATGATTTTGTGATTACTCACATAAGCCAGTGAAAGTAGAGAGAAATGAGATATATGGATGTAAAGATAAGGACCGACATATGAGGTCCGTGACTTCTACCGACACCACGCTAAAGCCGACTACATGTGCTCCAGTTCTCAGCGAGGCGCCTACGCAGCCCCTGACTACCGATGACACTTCATTAGCGGTGTCTTCTGTGCCCGAGGTCGCAGGCTCATCGGCCCACACCCCGACTACAGATACCGAAGTCACTCTTGGTGGGGAAACTCAGAGTTCAGACAGGCCTGCCACCTCTCAAGGTGTCTTCAGGCCTTCTTCTTCTTTTTCCATTAAGGCTTACACTAAATCTAAAGCAGTCATGCATTCTAAAAGACAAGCTCCACAGGGCCCCTCTCACAGCCCCATGCCTAAAAAGCAGATGCTCAAAATGGCTGAGGATTTGATTACTCTTATCAGGGGTTCTCAACCCCCCTCGGACAAAAGGCCCAGAGTGGAGGAAGAATACCCTTCCTCGGACCAGGCCTCCATTACTTCAGAACATTCTGAGGACCAGGAACATTCTTACTCCCCTTTCGAAGATTCTGATGCAGAGGAGTCCATTCCTTCTGTCTCCCCCCTGAGGATTACTCTTTTGGGGAAACCTTGCATACATTGAGGGAACACTTCCACTGGGAAGGCCAAGAGTACTCAGACTCCAAGAAAAGGCTCAGGGATTTCCTCTTGCTTCCTCAGCACAGGCCTCTGGCTATACCTCTTGTCTTAGACATACTAGATGATGTGTATTCAGAGGCCAGCCTTAACCCAGATTCTTTACCTCCAGCTCCAGTCAAGCCTGACAGGTATTACCGGGTTCCTGATTCACACTAATTCCTGTACAAACGCCATGCGGCTGACCCAGAACTATTTCACAGGGTCCCAAAGGAATTAAGACCTCCACTGCCAAAAATCCATTACCTTCAGAGAGAGATTCCAGAGCTTTAGAAAGGTGGGAGAAAAAGGTATACACCTCGGCCACTTTAACCATGAGGGCATTAAACTGTCAGTTCCATATGTTAAAGTATCAACAGTTTTTGTTATCTCAGTTGAAAAGCAAAATGTCACAAAGTGAACAACCAGACTTGAAGGAGTTGCAGGATTTGTTGCATAGTGCAGAGCAAGTGGGTAAACATACCTTGCAATGTGGTTTTGATGCTTTAGAGGCCTCTTGTAGAGCTGCTGTTACAGGATCAGTCATACGTAGACATGCTTGGCTCAAAGAGCAAACCTTACCAGATCATGTCAAAGCTAAATTACTAGATGCACCTCTTCAAAAAGATGTATTGTTTGGTGTTAAAGCTGAGGAGGTATTAAAGAAAATGGAGGAAAAGGCAAAATCAATGCAAACAGTGAAAGATTTCCTACAGGTACAACCGGCACGTTTCAGTAGAAATTGGCCTTCAAAAAATTGGTCCTTTCCAGCCACGGACAGACCTCAAAGAGGTAGATACAGGCGCCCGAGAGGTAGAGGGCAATCTCAAGGATCATTTAGAGGCAGACAGGGGCAAACACCTACACCAAGAGGGGGTGAGGATAGTTCACAGCCATTCAGAAGGCAGACCCAGTGACTTCCCCCTTTGCATGCCAAGCAAGGCTTAAATGGCAGCACCTTTAGGCGGAAAACTGGCATTATTTTCGAAAAATTGGCATATTGTCACAAAAGACAAATGGATCCTGGACATTATAGACAGAGGCTACAGATTCCACTTTCACACCCTTCCAAAAATGAGAGACATGCCAAACCTGCCACACAATCAAAGGGCAGAGGCACAAAAACAAATTTCAGATCTCATGGACATGAAAGCTATTCAAGAGGTACCTGCACAAGAACAGGGTCAAGGTTTTTATTCCAGACTATTCCTGGTACCAAGGAAGGGCAAAGATTGGAGAACTATTTTGGACCTATCCATCCTAAACACATATTTACTCATACCAAAGTTCAAGATGCTCACATTACAGCAGCTTCTTCCCATGCTGGGCAAGGAGTCTTGGCTGGTAACATTGGACCTCAAGGAGGCATACCTGCATGTCCCAATCAGACAAGATTGCAGAAGATACCTCAGATTTCTTGCAGGTTCATCCCAGTATCAATTCTCTGCATTGCCCTTTGGCTTATCTACTGCGCCCAGAGTGTTCACGAAATGCCAGGCATCAGTAATTGCCTACTGCAGACTTCAAGGGATACAAATATACCCATATCTGGACGACTGCCTGATCCAAGCGGACAGCAAACACAGTCTTCTGAAACACCTGGCGTTTGTAATAATGTTGTTGAAATCTCTGGGATACACAGTCAACAAAAAGAAGTCAAGACTAATACCCTCTCAAACAATAATTTTCCTGGGTGCCAGCTTGGATACAAACACCCAGATGGCCTACCTCACGCCAGAGAAACAAGGGCAATTAACTCAATACTTCAGAAAACTGGCAACCTTCACCAGGCTGACTGCAAGGAAAATCCTGCAGGCTCTGGGATTCATGGCATCTTGTATCCTGCTAATCCCATGTGCAAAGCTGCATATGAGGAAACTTCAATGGTACCTAAAAAACTTATGGTCTCAACACAGCCACAGTTTGGAAGCAATCATACCACTGATTCCATGTCTTCAAAAGGAATCTCTGTGGTGGGCTCAAGCATGCCAAAGAAACATAGATCTCCCATTCTGCAAGCCTCAAGCAAATCAAGTCTTCACAACAGACGCCTCGGACTACGCCTGGGGGGCGCACATGACAGATCGGTGCATTCAGGGCAAATGGTCACAAAAAGAAAAGCACCTACACATCAATCAAAAGGAAATGCTAGCAGTAATAAATGCTATTATGGCTTTCAAAGACCTACTGCATCCAGGACAGCTATTGATAAGAACAGACAACACCACAGTGATGTGGTACATAAACAAACAGGGAGGAACTCATTCATATCCCCTGTGCAGACTAGCCATGTCCCTTTGGAACACGGCTCTGGAATTGCAAATCCAACTTCAAGCATAATTCCTGCCAGGGAAGGAAAACACACTGGCAGACAACCTGAGCAGAAATATGACAGATCCACACAAATGGAAGTTGCATCCTCAAGTTTTTACAATGATAATTCAAGCATGGGGAAGGCCAGACATAGATCTCTTTGCCACCCACAGAAATTACCAATTGACAAAATTCTGCTCAAGGACCTTTCATCCACAGGCCTGGAAAGTGGACACACTCTCTTTCAGTTGGACAACAATGATGGTTTATGCCTTTCCACCTCTTCCACTGCTGGCCAAAGTTCTATTAAAAGCCAGAGCAGACAGACCAAAGATGATTCTCATTGCTCCAGACTGGCCAAGACAACACTGGTACCCACTCCTGAGGAGCCTGACGCATTCCCCACCATGGATCCTGCCTCTAATGCCTCTTCTACTGACTCAGCACAACTTCAAAACTCTTCACAGTCAGCTGAAAACACTCAGTCCAGCCGCATGGAAGATTCCTTAAATTCACAGCAGACCCTACTCTCCAAGGAGGTGCAGGATGTCATTTTGGAGGCCAGAAGGCCTTCTACTAGAAAAGCCTACTCCGCAAAATGGAAACGGTTTTGTGTCTGGAATCAGAAAAAGGGTCAGAATCCTGGAATACTGAATTTACCTCAAATACTACAGTACCTAGCCGAGCTGCTAAGCAGTGGACTTTCACTCTCCTCCATCAAAATCCATGCCTCAGCCATTTCTGCAGAGTACAACACTGATCCTCCTTTATTCTCTCATCCTCTCTTAAGACAGTTCCTCAGAGGGGCTAAGAATATAAAACCCCCAAGGAAGCAACCAGTACCTGCTTGGGACCTCAATTTCATTCTAGAAAAACTAACCCTGCCTCCTTTTGAGCCAGCTGCTTCAACAGATCTGCAATATTTGTCATGGAAAACAGCCTTCCTTCTAGCTATCACCTCAGCACGCAGGGTTTCGGAACTACAAGCCCTCATGGCTGTGCAGCCTTTCATCATTTTCCATCAAGACAGAGTTTCCTTACGAACCAATCCTTCATTTATGCCAAAGGTAGTATCCAGGGTAGCCTTGAATCAGGCTATCCACTTACCTACCTTTTACCCTAATCCACAAAACAAAGGGGAGAGGCTACTACATTCCTTGGACATTCACAGACAGCTCCGTTATTATTTGGACAGAACAAAGCCTTTCAGAAAATCAGAGCAACTCTTTGTGTCCTATGCTACAGGTGCTCAAGGGAAGCCTATTTCCAAACAGACAATCTCAAAATGGATAGCCCACTGCATACGCTTTTGTTACTCTTTTCATGGTAAAATTGTACCTACAGGCATCAGATCTCACTCCACAAGGGCCACAGCTACCTCTGCAGCTTTCTTCAGGGGGGTTCCTACCAAAGATATTTTGGAAGCAGCCACTTGGAGTTCTGTACATACTTTCTCCAAGCACTATCACCTACCATTATACTCCAAAACTAGAGCGGGCTTTGCCACTGCAGTCTTGCAGGGCATCCTGGCTCCACCTAGTTCCACTTAGTGCCTACCACCCCTTTATTAGCTTTGGGATTCTACCCATCTGTTATGACTGCAGCTGTATGCATGATGAACATAGTACAGTTTTGTACCTACCATAAATGTAGATGTTTGAGTGCTAATACAGCTGCAGTCCAGGTTTCCCTCCCTCCTTCCCCTCTTGTGACAGGCCTTATGGCTAACACCTCCTCATACAACCTCATTGGGGTATTCTTTTATGGTGTATTTGCTTGCAACTACTGTTTTTTGATTATATTGCATTTGCTTTGTTACATAAATTTATGTTTTGCCTTCCTTCTGGGGGCACCTGACATCTGGGGCAAGAAAAACTGAAGAAAATGGCGTCGGCTGGTTCTTTTATACCCCTGTCGCACTGACATCAGGGAAGAAGCGACGACAACCGACGCCAGACCTAGACTTTGGAATTCGGCCGACCGAGGACCCGCCTGATGGCAGGAAAACCCATCTGTTATGACTGCAGCTGTATTAGCACTCGAACATCTACATTTATGGTAGGTACAAAACTGTACTTTTTTGAGAGCAATTCATCATAGGCTGCTGTGTTCTCTGGGTTTGGAGGGGAATTGAATATTGACAATCTATCACTTAATAAAAGGTAATTTGCCTTGGAATAGTTCGTAACTGTTACAGGTTTCACTGAAATTAGGGTGTTGATTTTGATTTTGAAGGAGACAACTTTATGGTCAGGCCTTACCAAGGAGAATGAGACATTAGCAGGGGGTGCATTGTTCTACCATATCTGTAAGCATGAGGTCCAGGATGTTGGAGCCTCTAGTGGGCATATTCATTATTTGGTCAAGGGTCTCTTTGCCTATGCGTGTAACACAATAGCTGGAACTAGACATTTAACAAAAAAGGTGTTATACTTTATAAGGTGGGAATAATAACTTTTTTATGCAGTGATGCTTTTTGGAATGTCTTTAAATGTCAGTGGTCTCACAGATAAATACAAAAAAAGAAAAAGTAGAGAACTATATTAAAAATGTAGAGTGCAAGTAGCTATGATACAGGAGACACACTTAGAAAGAACTGAACATGTGAATTTGATAAATAAATGTTTTCAGGATGGTTATTCAGAGGAATACCTGGGACAAATGATCAGAGGAGTACTTATATTAATTGCAAGAGGAGCTCCAATAGTGATAGAAGAGAATGAAAAAGACAGTAATGGCAGATTTGTAGTGCTAAGGGGCTACTGGCAAGGGAGGAGGATAACACTGGCATGTATTTATATTCTACATAAAACTGCTATAATGGAGCTTAAGAAATTTCTGGGAGAAATAATCAATTTTCAGCAAGGAATATTACTTATAGGTAGGGAATGGAATGTGATTTGCAACAGTAAAGATGTTTCTGGAGGGCCCAGAAGGTGAAGTATAACAAAGGAGGGTAGATTTTTGAAGAAATTTATGAAAATATTTGGCATGGAAGATGTGAATTCAGTAATAGGAGTTTGCAGTGAATTTACATATTATTCCCCAAGATATAAAAACTGTGCTAGGCTAGACAGAATTTACATTTCACAGGAACATGTGCATTTAATTGAAAGTCTTGATACGTGCCCAATAACTATTTCAGATCATGCGCCAATAATAACTAAAATAAAAACACAGGGTAATGAAATAAAAATGAGACACTGACTCTTTCCCACCTATCTGTTGAAAAGACAGGAATTTAAGGAATGAGTAGTGGAGGTTATTCATGAGCTGTTAAAGAGGATAGAAATTTCTTCTGAAAATATAGTTAGATAGTGGGATAAAATTAAGGTGGAGTTTAAAAATAGGGTGGAAATAAAAGAAAGGGAGCTATGGTTAAGACATAACAAGAATTATTTAGAGGGACTGACAAATGTTAAAGTATTGCAGAATAGGGGGAATCTCACAGAACAAGAAGAGGATCAACTGCAGAATGCTAAGCAGAAAATATGGGATTACCTCAATAATGTACACGAGTTTAGAAAGATTGACTCACAGCAAGAGGCTCTCCAGTTCGATCCTCAGCTGGGGTGGCTTCTGTGCGGAGTTTAGAAAGATTGACTCACAGCAAGAGGCTCTCCAGTTCGATCCTCAGCTGGGGTGGCTTCTGTGCGGAGTCTGCATGCCCTCCCTGTGGTCGCGTGGTTTTCCTCCGGGGGCTCCGGTTTCCTCCCACATCCCAAAGACATGCTGCAGGTGGATTGGACACTCTAAATTGGCCTTAGGTGTGAGTGCGTGCGTGTATGTGCCTTCTGTGGAAGGTTGGGCGTCGGGCTGGCAACTCCACACCATAAAACTCCACTGCCAATCATGAGCAGATAGGTGATCCGCTGTGGTGACTTCTAACCAGGAAAAGCTGAAAGAAGGAGACTGTTAAGCAACAGTTTTTTTGATAATAACAGTAGGGCACAAAAAGTTTTAGCACACCGACTCAGGCAACAGAAAGTAGAAAGGGCTGTTTCCTAGCTTAGGAAGCCTATATTAAGAAAGGTAACGAGATCCTGTAGAGGTATTAGAAATATTTCAGAAATTTTATGATAGTCTGTATAAAGCAGAGAAGTATGGATATCAAGAAAAGATACAAATGGAAATGTTTATGGAAGAATGAAATATGTCAAAGTTTTAGGTAGATGAGGTTCAATTACTAACAGGACAGGAGCAGATGAGATAAAAAGTGTGATGTATAACCAATCTACAGGAAAGTCCCAAGGAATAGATGGTATTTATGTGGAAGTTTGAAAGCTAGGAGGGAAAAGACTGATAAAGATCTGGAAGGTTTTAACACTATTTTAAGAGGAGGAGAAGTACCAACATCCTGGAAGAAAACAGTGGTAGCTGTAATACCTAAAGAGGGTAAGGATCCATTAGACCATGCTTCATACAGGCCCATTTCAATATAAACCATGATTATAAAGTATCCATGTCTATAACGACTAAAAGAATGGCAAAAGTAATGTCAAAATTGATTGCTATGGATCAATGTGGTTTTGTGGAGGGGAGGCAAACATTTGACAACATTTAACAGAACACTGATGATCCAGAGGGAAGCAGAATGTAAGAAAATACCACTGTTATTAGTGGGTCTTGATGCAGAGAAAGCATTTGACAGAGTAAGTTGGAACTTTATGAGCAGGGCAATGGAAGCATTTGCATTTCCTGAAAAAAATTATAAGGTTGATTAGGAGGATATATGAGGGATTGGAGGCGAAAATTAAAGTGAGTGGGGCCCTCTCTTATCATTTCTGCTTGAGTACAGGAACCAGGCAGGGGTGTCCTCTTTCCTCTTTGTTATTTGCATTATATTTAGAAACACTAGCAAAGCAAATAAGAAACTCAGAAATTCAAGGATGTCATTGGTATGGTAATCAAGAAAAGCTGGCTCTATTTGCAGATGATATTATTTTATACCTGACAAAATCAGAAAGAGACATTGCAGTATTGTGGAATATTTTGAGACAGTTTCAAATCTTTTTGGGATACAAAATTAATGAAGCTAAAACAAAGGCAGTAGTGGTAAATTATGTACCCACACACAAATTGGTTCAGCAATATCCGTATTTATGGAAGCATGATAAAATGAAATATTTAGGAGTATGGATTAAAAATGATTCTGGTGTGGCAGCTAAGGATATGTGGGAAGAGACAAAACAAAAGATAATACAAAACGTAAGAAAATGGCAGCTTTGTTATATGGATATGGATAATAAAATACAGTCAGTCAAAATGTTTTCTAGTCCCTTTATTCTTTTACATAGATAGGTCAGGCATATTTTTAACAACAATTGGAGAAGTTGTGGATAGCAATTAATAAAGAGCTGAAGGATTTTATCTGGGAGGGGAAGACGGCAAGAGTCAAGTAGGATAAGCTGACTCTTCCAGTAGAACAGGGCAGATTGGGATTACACAATTTGAAGGATAATTTCAAAGCTACACAGTTAAGGCTCCTATACATAGCACAAGCAGAAAACTATAATTCAGAGTAGGAAGGGGTGGTGTTGAAACAGGGGGAAGCTCAAGAAACAAGAAGAGACTGGGATTTTGGATGCAGGCCGTTAAGGACAGTAACAATAATCGTACAGAATATTATATCCATAAAGTAGCAGAAAGTATTCTAAGAACTAAGCCAACATGGGAATGGAAAAAGGAGATTCTGATGATAAGGATGACTGCAATTAATGATATAGACAATAGGCAAGAGGGGACTGGAATGTATTGGAGAAAACTGGCAAAGGAGCCAAGGTATTGGGAGCAAATAACTAGAGAGGAAAAAGTAATAGAATGAGAAGAGGCCAAGAATTTGTTTGGAATTCAGGTTAGAGATTGCCTTCCCTAACAAGGACTAATATCAGATTATAGGCAAAGAGAAAGAAATAGGGGGGTCTTAAACGAAAAACCGTCACTGGTAGAGTTTTTAGTAGAATCTGGAACAGAAGCTGCCATTAAAAGAGGAATAATTAGTAAAGCATGTAAAATATTGCATGATAACTATAAGACTCATAGGAGGTGAGAAAGGATTGGGAAGAGAGACTGGATAAGCAATTCACAAACAAACAATGGGAGGATATATGTATGTCTCCCAAATATGCAACAAAATCTAGACAGTTTAGGATTTTTGCTCGGAAATGTTTACATAGATATTTTTATACCACAAGTCGACTCCAGAGAATTTTTCCTCAGGTAGACAGCAAAGAGTTCCTATTACGTTATCGAAAGATAACGTAATCGAATGGCCAAAACATCGAAACAGCCACATTTCGAAGTTCGCATTGTGGGATCGCAGTACAGTGAAGATTGGGATATTTGCCCTTTCCTCACTGTAGTGCGATCTCAGAGTTGGAATATATATTTAGCGGGGGGTGGGGGCACAGCCCCCCCACAATAAAAGTTTCGAAATGCAGCCGTCTCGATGTTTCGGCCGTTCAATTACTTTATCTTTCGATAACGTAATATCAACCCGACAGCAAATGGAGGTGTCATGGGGAAGAAGGAGATACTTGGGAACATATTTTCTGGGAGTGCGGTGGGTTGGCAGACTTTAAGGGTTCCCCGTAGGATGCACTGTCGGAGATGCTGGGTGGACAGATTGGTGTGATGAGGGATATAATGTTTCTGAGCTATAATACAGAATCGGAATTACCTAGACATGGTAAGGCCTTGCTGTGTCTAATTATGGTGGCTGCCAAAAAAGCAGTTACTAGAATAGAAGTATTGCATATAGTAACAGAGGTAAAACAACTAGAATTGAGATCTTTAGAAATGGGTAAGAGCAAAGTGCATAGGAAAAAATAGGAATTGTGGGAACAATACATACAGGGGAGGAATGAGGTTTAAAAGAAGGCAGGACTTATATGAGCTATGTAATGTTTGTTTGAAAATGATTGGGTAGATTATAAGTGATGTATAATGTTTGCAACTGGGAGTGTGTCAGTATTGTTTGTGATGTAAAATGCATGCAACTAGGATTGTGTCAGTGTGGTTCGTTTTCATTTGTATAACTGTATGATTGCTTATGTCATAAGTGATGGTTTAATAAAGATGTTTCTTGTTTAAAAAATGGGGCAGAAATTGAATAATTTATGTAATGTTGCTTAGGTTGTATGATGTATAGCAATATATGTGAGGTATAGTGTTTGTTAATGTTAATTTAGTACAATTTGATTACATTTGTAGAAATGTAAATTTGCTTATGTCACAAGTGATGATTCGATAAAGGTGTTTAAAAAAAAAAAGAGTCTCTATGCCTGTAGACTTGAGGCTGCATAGGACTCCCATTCCATACAGGGGTAATTAAAGTCTCCCATGAGTAGGGTGTTAGGTTGGATAGTAAGTGTCTCCAGTTGGTCCACGTATGCATTGTGAGCTTCTTGGAACATGGAGGGTGACTTATAGCCGGCTAGGATGTAGTATGGGATTTTGTCCATAATGATCTACATGTGGAGGAGCTCCAGTGCATCATCCTGTTTGACCACCCTAGAGGTATGCTTGATATTAATGTATATTGAGACACATCATCCTTTAGCCCTTTTCTGTGCAGCTGCTGGTCTAAAAGTGTGGAAGGCACTGAAACCTTGCACTACAAGGGTCCTCTCTGTCACTTTAAACCACGTCTTGGTAACTGAACTATATTCATAGGTGTGAGGAAGGGTTGGAGGAAGTGTAGGTTTCTGTATTTATTTATTTATTTTATTAGGCTCCTGACATTGAGCAGTAACATCTTGAGGTTCAATTGAGTTCAGTTTGCTAGGTTTGTCAATTTGGCATTGCCTAAAAAGGGCAGTATGGCAGTGGATAAAATTATAGCCATTATTCAAAGAAGAGAGATGCAGACTATCCTTGGCAAAGCAACATGGTCTGTTAACTATGCACTCCCAAGCTGACAATCATTGGATCCCATTAGAATGACACCAGAAAGACAGCCAGTTGTTGAATTCAATCATTTTAGCTCATATTGTGACATCATCCTCCATGATGGTAATATGTTGCTCAATGCCAGGTTCATACCAACCTGAGAAAACAGTCTGAAATCTCCATAATGTCTCTCTTCATATAGTCCAGAGAAGGACAACTCAGGTCATTTACACCTACAGAGACTATGATGGACTCATATTGGTACCTGTGGTGAAATGACTTGAATGCATGTGTGATTTTTGTGGATTCTGGCTCCAGATATGCAACTAACTGTTATCTTCTCCTTATTCAGCCTGGTTAGAGGGGTCATCGATATATCTTACAATGGAGTCCCCTACGACAAGACTCCAGGGAAGTGTGTTTCTTTGCCTTAGGAGCTTAGTGTTCAGCGCTCCACTGAGTGTGACTGTTTGTGTGGTGTTAGGTGTTGTTTTTTCTGACTACCTTTGGGCTTGTTGATGCTTGTTGATGCATAACTTTGACAACGGGTGATCTAGGTAAACTTTGCTGTCTATGAAGATTGCTTTTAAGAGCCTCGGCATACATTAGTCTATTTGTGTGTTGTGTACTATGTGAGGTGGATGTTGTGTGCATAGTTTTGACAACCTGATGTCCAGTTGTATACGAGAGTTTGGCCTCCAGTGTCATTGTGTAAGTACACCTCTCACACACTGTGTCATTATTTTAGCCAAAACAGGGTGGTACTTTTGTGTGAGGATAATGTTTTTATGTGGTGTTATAATCTCTTGTAACTTGGTTATATATTCTAAAGGCCCATCACTATAACTGTGTGTAAAAGTCAATGTACTGCATCCTGTAGTTCAGATGATTTGATTCCTATAGCCTTCACTTACATACTGTGCAGTTTTGAGCACCTTAACTGGGATAAAGCTCTAGAATTACAGCTGAAACCAGTCTTTGAAGTTAAGAGTGAGAATTATAAATTTGTTCTCTAAATGGCATTTGATGAAGGGGTCCAAGTAGCATATAACATTAGATAAATGAGTTTGAATTGGTTGATCTTTTAAAGACTGAAGTAGAGATAAGGGTGTGAAATGGCCACGATAGGTTTCTATGGTCCAACCAAAGTCCCATCTGCTTGATTTTGTAGCAGCTCAGGTGGATGGAAATGTTCCTGTAGTGCGTATCAAAAATAGTAGGGGTTTTAAAAGTTTATGGAAGGAATAATCAAAAACAATATCATATTATATACAAACCAACAAATGTACCATTTACAAAATTATTAATATCTCTATAAGTAGTGGGAAACTGACTCTGTTTATTATGAAGTACTAAATACAATGAGCCACCCAAACACTCCAGAATGTATGTAACCAACTAATATTTCATCTTCAGAAAAGAGAGACTTGTCACTCCGTAACAAATACAGCTAAAATTGATAGCCAAATAGAATTTTCACACTTTGATTTTCCAAAATCACTTCACCATCAAACACTATAAAATGTATGATGATTTCATCCTACAACAAGAACAGTTTCTTTCCATCATGCCTTTATATTTAAACCACTTCACTATCAGGCATCCTAAAAAGAATGATTGCATTAACCTCCTCCAAAATCAGTTTCTTTCCATCATACATTTGTATTTTAACAAGCCCTTAATGGGTAATTACAGGTGCCCCAAACATCAGGCAAAATCCTTAGACATATCCATTTTCACATGCCTGACTTATTACGTTTCTTTAGCAAATCCCAACCTGGCATAAAGAAAACCAATTGCATTACCTGTGATACCCATCTCTGATTACTAGTAACAGTATCTATTGTGCCGTTTTCCTTCACCCAAAAAAAAAATAAAACATTCCATTAGATGTTCTTCGTGTTTCACTGTTGCAGTCATCACATTTGTGTTATCTGCCTGCAGGTAGCCCTCAGTTGGCAGAATACCAGAGATTTGGGATTTCTGCATTGGATGCTGTCGCTTCTTCCATGACGTCAGGATGTCATGGGTGTAAAACATGCAGCTGACGCTATTACATCAGTCTTTCTTGCCATGCAGTGTCCGAAACAGAAGCAATTCGCAAGTGCCAGTTGGCCACCTCCTGAAATTTTCATTTTTTGAGTTTCAGACTTGAAGTCTTCTAAAAGATAAGTACCCCGTTGGGGATCCTTTCTCCTTGCTCTAACCGATGTCAGAAAAAGTTAATAATTGTCTTGACTGTGGAAAGCAAATACCTCACAGAGATTTTCTTGCTTACTGCATCATCTGTTTAGGCCCAGACCATGATGTTCCTAGCTGTCGGTTCTGTGCCTTGTTCAATGCCCAAACTATTCATCATCGGGCTATTTCTGTCACTAAATTCTTTCGCTTTCTCGTTCTCCATATTCCGAAATGGCTTCGATAAGCCATCCGGCTAACGATCTTCCGAAAAAACATAAGCATAAAGACAGAGACAGACCGCATCGGCCGGTACTCAGTGAGGTGCCTTCGCAGCCCCTGATACCCTCTTCTACAGTTTCGCAAGCCTCTGCTAAGACCCTTTCGGAGTCCGGTATGCCGCGAGTTGCTTCTTCGACTATGGAACCTGTGGATGTCTCTACCTTGGATGGGTCCGGAGCCGCTGTGCAGGCACCGGCTTCTGAGTGTGTATTCCAACCTTCCGATGTTTGTATTAAACCAACATCTTCATTTTTGACTAAAACTATCGAGTTTCTCAGGCCCAGAGTTTGCACTTCACCTAGAAAACCGATGACCAAAGTGCATGCTCTAGCTCCAGTGCCATGGAAACAAATGCTTAGAATAGCTGAAGACCTTATAACTTTAATTAGGGGAAGCCTGCCTTCCCCCCTCTATAAGACGAAGAATTGATTTTCCTTCTGATTCTACAGACCGTGAGCCTGATTGTTCTGATCCCTCTGATTACCAGGACATTCCCTTATCTACCTATGGGGATTCAGATGCAGAGGATTCCATACCCTCTGCCTCCCCTCCAGAGGACTTTTCTTTTGGTGAAACCTTGCATACCTTAAGAGAGCATTTCCTCTAGGAATGCCAGGACTACCCACAGTCCAAAAAGAGACTCAGAATTTTTAGACTTGCCTCAGCACAGGCCTCTAGCTATACTCCCTGTTCTGGAGATTGTAGATGATGTCTTCTTGGAATCCAGCCTTACCCCTGATACCTTGCCTCCAGTGGCCTGGAAACCTGACAGGTACTACAGAGTTCCTGACTCCCACAAGTTTCTCTTTAAGAATCGTACTGCCGATCCAGAGACCATTTCCCAGGGACCTAAAGGCATTAAGGCTACAATAGCCAAAAGCCCTACCCCTTCGGACAGGGACTCTAGGGCTTTAGACAGATGGGGCAAGAAGATATACACCTCTGCTACTCTGGTCATCGGGGCTTTAAATTGCCAGTTTCATATGTTAAAGTATCAGCAACATATTATGGAGCTAATTAAACAGAAAATAATGTTGATTCCTGATTGTGCAGAACATAAAGATTTACAAGAGTTAATGCATTCTGCTAACCAAGTTGGAAAACATACTTTGCAATGTGGTTTTGATGCCTTAGAAGCATCTTGCAGGGCTGCAGTCACTGGGTCTGTTCTTAGAAGGCATGCTTGGCTTAAGGAACATATCTTGCCATACTATGTCAAAGCAAAATTACTAGATGCACCACTAAATCAGGAATGTCTGTTCAGCAATAAAGCAGAAGAAGTCCTCAAAAAGATGGAGGAAAAAAATAAATCTATGCAAACTGTTAAGTATTTCCTACAGGTACAGCCGCCTAGATTCAGTAGGCATTGGCCTTCTAAAAACTGTTCCTTTCCAGTCCCTCCCAGGCCTTCTCAGTCCTAACCCAGGGGCAGCATACCACCATGATTACAATCTCAGGGTATGCACGGATCTAAGTAATGGAGTGCTCCCACTTCTAAAACAGGGAGTAGTAAGCCAACATCCTATGATAAAATCTCACAACGACTTTTCCTTAATTCTTCCAAGCCTTGCCCAAGTACTTGCACCCTTTGGAGGAAAACTTGCCCTATGTGCAAAAAACTGGGAGTACATCACCCAGGACAGATGGGTCTTGAACATTGTATCCCAGGGAAACATATTCTACTTCCACTCACTGCTAACCCCAAGTGGGTGGCCAGACCTACATGCAAACCAGTGGGCATAGGCCCAAAATCAAGTACTTCTCTTCTCAGTATCAAGGCTATTCGACCTGTTCCAGCAAAGCATAGGGGACAAGGTTTTTACTCCAGACTGTTTCGGGTACCCAGGAAAGAAAACTCTTGGCACCCTATCCTGGATCTGTCTGTTCTCAACCCCTTCCTGGTGGTTCCAAGGTTCTAGATGCTTACTCTCCAACAGCTGCTTCCTATGTTAGCCAAGGACTCCTGGCTAGCCACCTTAGACTTAAAAGAAGCTTATCTGTACATCCCCATAAGGGAATCTTGCAGGAAATACCTACATTTCAGAGCAGGCTGTATGCATTATCAGTTCTCTGCACTTCCCTTTGGCTTATCTACTGTGCCCAAGGTATTCACAAAATGCCTAGCTCCAGCCATTGCATATTGCAGGCAGAGAAAAATTCAAATTTACACATACTTGCACAATTGCCTGATTCAGGCGGACAGTCAGGAATTGCTACTCCAGCACCTGACATTTGTAAAGAGACTTCTAACTTCACTGGGGTACACCATCAACAAAAAGAAATCATATCAGGTACCCAGCCAACAGATTGTATTCCTGGGAGCAAGCTTGAACACAACTTCCCAGATGGCATTCCTCACTCCAGAAAAACAAATGTATTTGACAAACTACTTCAATCTACTGTCCACCAAAACCCAGCTATCTGCAAGAAAAATACTGCAAGTCCTAGGGTTCATGGCCTCTTGCATTGTACTAATTCCATATGCAAGGCTGCATATGAGGAAACTTCAATGGTACAAAAGTCTCTGGTGTCAACTTTCTCAGGACCTGGAAACAATGACTCCTAGCATTCCTTGCCTAAGGGCAGAGTTTCTTGGGTGGGCAGAGGCCTGCTACCACAACAAAGGACTCCCTTTCACTCTACCTCCTGCCGCCCAAGCCCTAACAACAGACGCATCAGACTATGCATGGGGGGGCTCACATGGCAGGACAAGGTATTCAAGCAGAATGGGGCCCAAACCAAATGCATCTGCATATCAGTCAGAAAGAAATGTTAGCTGTACAGAATGCTCTGACAGCCTTCAAACGCCTTATTCTTCCAGTGCAACTATTGATACAGACCGACAACACCACAGTTATGTGGTACAGAAACAAGCGGGTGAACCCTTTCCTACCCACTCTGCAGGTTAGCCAGGCAGCTCTGTGGGACACAGCCTTGAGCAACCAAGTGCGCCTGCAGGCTCAGTTCCTGCCAGGCAAACTAAATTCACTGGCAGACAACTTAAGCAGAAATCTAATGGACCCACACGAGTGGAAATGGGAACCCAAATCATTCAAGCTGCTAATCCACAGGTGGGGGGCACCAGAGGTGGACCTCTTCGCTTCTCCTCAGAACTTTCAATTGAACAAATATTGCACCAGAGCCCCCCACAGCCAAACGTGAAAAGTGGATGCTCTGTCCTTTACATGGGAAAACCTCTCAATCTATGCCTTTTCCCCTCTGCCCTCCTCTCGAAGGGTCTACTAAAGATGAAACAAGACAAGCCAAGGACAACCCTGATTGCACCAAACTGGCCATGCCAGCACTGGTGCCCACCTTTGCGCAGTCTGACAGTACTGCCACCTTGGCACCTCCCTGCTGTCCCAGCAGAAGAGCCAGATTTTGCATCCTCAATTCATCCCCTGAACCCTCAGTAAGCAAGTGCTGGATGTCATCCTGGAGGCAAAAAGGCCTACTACTAGAAAATCCTATTCGGAAAAGTGGAAAAGTTACTGTTCTTGGAGCCAGTCTCAAGGAATGGACACAAATGTGCCCAGCTTACCTAATATACTAGATTACTTAACAGAAATGTTCCACAAAGGCCTATCCTTCTCTTCAGTTAAGATTCTCAGCTCAATATAATACTGTGCTACCCGTCTTCTCTCATCCTCTGGTCAAACAGTTCTTGAGAGGAGCCAAAACAATTTAAGACCCCCCAGGAGAGCTCCCACTCTAGCCTGTGACCTTAACTTTGTATTGGAAAAACTCATGCTTCCACAGTTTGAACCTGCTACTTCAGCAGAGTTAAAATTCCTCTCCTGGAAAGCAGCTTTACTTCTAGCCATCACTTCAGCAAGAAGAGTGTCTGAATTGCAGGCCCTTATGGCCGTGGAACCCTTCATTATCTTTCATGCGGACAGGGTTCTCTCAGGACTAACCCATCATTTATGCCAAAGGTGGTATCTAGTGTCATTTGCCAACCTTTTTCGCTAAGCCTCAGAGTACAGGGGAAAGGATCATGCACTCCCTGGACGTGCACAGGCAGCTTAGGTTCTATCTGGACAGGACTAAGCCTTTCTGAAAATCTGACCAACTGCTAGTCAGTTTTTTTTTTTTACAGGGGTAGAGGGCAAACCTTTTCTACATGGATAGCAAACTGCATCCATTTCTGCTGCAAACATCATGGGAAACCTGACCCACAGGGGATCAAAACACATTCCACTAGGGCTACATCAACTTCTACAGCATTTCTCAGGGGAGTCCCTGCCAGGGACATCCTAGAAGCTGCAACCTGGAGCTCTGTACATACCTTCACCAAGCATTACTACTTACCTATCTTTTCTAAATCCAGAGCTGGATTTACTACAGCAGTCTTACAGGGCCGGCTTGCCAGCCCTAATGCTTCTTGACTGCCTCCACCCATCCCCAGCTTTGGGAATCAACCCAAATGTGATGACTGCAACAGTGACACACGAAGAACATAGTACAGTTGTGTACACTAACCATAAATGTAGATGTTCGAGTGTATTCACTGTTGCAGTCCAGGTTACCCTCCCTTCAACCCCCTGACTTCTCTTTACTTCTACCTATCCTTTTTGTTTGGCATACCTTATATCATTGGTATTTGCTTTTTTCTGGGGGTGTTCCACACCATGTAATTGCTTCCTATTTAGGGAGCTCCTGACATCTGGGGCAAGAAAAAATGATGTAATGGCATCGGCTGCATGTTTTTTACCCATGACGTCCTGACGTCATGGAAGAAGCGACAGCATCCGATGCAGAAATCCCAAAACTCTGGTATTCAGGCCGACTGAGGGCTACCTGCAGGCAGACAGCCCAAATGTGATGACTGCAACAGTGAATACACTCGAACATCTACATTTATGGCAAGTGTACACAACTGTACTTTTCTCCTATATGTGAAACAAAGTCTCTCAAAAATGTCATAAATATTTTCCTGCAGAAGTATTTTGTACAAGCATCTGCATTATTTGAGCAAATAAACAAAATCAGTATATAATAGGATGAATTATTTGTAACCCCCATTAAATGGCTTTTCATACATACTCTCCTTTCTATCTGGTTCAGCCAATTTCCCCATATCCCAGCGATAAAATATTCAGTAATTTTGTTTGTAACTGTTCAGAAATAACAAAAAAAGTAGCAACCAAGTAAGTTATCTTTCCAGTTACTGAAATATTTAATATACAAACATTTTCCTCAAAAGAAAAAGAACTAAATCACATTTTCACAGTATTTTGTATCTTTTCAAAAAATGTTGCTTTTCAACAAATTTATACTCAACCCAAAAATATGCAAATAATAACTCAGTTTTTCCCTTCTCTACATAAAAACTGCTCCATGTTCTCTGCATATAACAAGTATTATCTGCATATGATAAAATGGATGGGAATTCACCCTTATCAAAGAAACGTATTTCCGATTGGGACCTGTTTTTAATGCAAAATATTCTTCTTTCAGCTGTTCCCGTTAGGGGTCACCACAGTGGATCATCTGTTTCCATTTCTTCCTATCCTCTGCATCTTGCTGTGTCACACCAATCACCTGCATGTCTTCTCTCACCACATCCATAAACCTTATCTTTGATCTGCCTCTTTTCCTCTTACCAGGCAGCTCCATCACTAGCATCCTTTTTCCAATATACCCAGCATCCCTCCTCAGGACATGTCCGAACCAACACAATCTCACCTCTCTGGCTTTGTCTCCAAATCTTCCAACTTGAGCTGACCCTCTAATATACTGATTCCTAATCCTGTTCATCCTCGTCACACCCAATGCAAATCTTAACATCTTTAACTCTGCCACCTCCAGCTCTGACTCCTGCCTTCTTGTTAGTGCTTCCATCTCCAACCCATATAACATAGCTGGTCTCACTACCCTCTTGTAGACCTTCCCTTTCACTCTTACTGGTACCTGTCTGTCACAAATAACTCCTGACACACTACTCCACTCACTCCACCCTGGCTGTACTCTCTTATTTACCTCTCTTCCACACTCACCATTACTCTGAACTGTTGATCCCACGTATTTAAATTCCTTCACCTTCACCAACTCTACTCCCTGCATCCTCACCATTTCTCTACCCTCCCTCTCATTTACACACATATATCATGCTTTAGTCCTGCTAACCTTCATTCCTCTCCTCTCTAGAGCATATATCCACCTCTCCAGGGTCTCCTCAACCTGTTCCCTACTCTCACTACAGATCACAATGTCATCTGTAAATGTAGTCCATGGGGACTCCTGTCTGATCTTGTCTGCCAACCTGTCCATCACCATTGTAAATAAGACAGGGCTCAGAGCTGATCCTTGATGTAATCCCATCTCCACCTTAAACACATCCATCACTCCCACCGCAGACCTCATCACTGTCACACTACCCTTATACACATCCTATACTACTCTTACATACTTCTCTGCCACTCCCGACTTCCTCATACAATACCACAGCTCCTCTCTATGCACCTTGTCATATGCTTTCTCTAAGTCCACAAAGACACAATGCAACTCCTTCTGACCTTCTCTATACGTCTCAATCAACACTGTCAGAGCAGACATCACATCTGTAGTGCTCTTTCCTGGCATGAAACCATACTGCTGCTCACTGATCATCACCCCCTTCTTAACCTAGCTTCCCCATAACTTCATGCTGTGACTGGTCAATTCTATCTCTCTGTAGTTACTACAGCTCTGCACATTACCCTTATTCTTAAAAATTGGTACTAAAAACACTGCTTCTCCACTCCTCAGGCATCCTCTCACTTTCCAAGATTTTATTAAACAATCTGGTTAAAAACTCCACTGCCATCTCTCCTAGACCCCTCCATGCTTCCACAGGTATGTCATCTGCACCAACAGCCTATCCATTCTTCATCCTCTTCATAGCAGTCCTTACTTCCTCCTTGCTAATCAGTTTCACTTCCTGATTCAATATCCCCACATCATCCAACCTTCTTTCTCTCTCATTCTCTTCATTCATCAGCCCCTCAAAGTACTCTTTCCAGCTGCTCAGCACATTCTCCTCACTTGTAAGTACATTTCCCTCATTATCCTTTATCACCCTTACCTGCTGTACATCTTTCCCAGCTTGGTCTCTCTGTCTAGCCAATTGGTGCAGGTCCTTTTCTCCCTCCTTAGTGTCCAACCTGTCACACAAGTCTCCATATGCCTTATCCTTAGCCTTCACCACTTCTCTGTTCACAGTACACCTCATTTCCTTATACTCCTCTCTACTTTCTGCATCTCTCTGACAATCCCACTTCTTCTTTGCCAACCTCTTTCTCCGTATACTCTCCTGTACTTCCTCATTCCACCACCAGGTCTCCTTGTCCTCCTTCCTCTGTCCAGATGTTACACCAAGCACCTTTCTACATGTCTCCCTTACTAGCTCTGCTGTAGTTACCCAGCTATTTGGTAACTCTTCACTGCTGTCCAGTGCCTGTCTTAACTCTTCCCTTAACTCCACCTCACAATCACACTTTTTCAACTTCCACCATTTGATCCTTGGCACTGCCCTCACACTCCCCCCTCCTCTTCTTGATCACCAACGACATCCTACAGACCACCATCCTATGCTGCCTAACTACACTTTTCCCTGCCACCACTTTACAATCCCCAATCTCCTTCAGACTGGCCCTCCTACATAGGATATAATCCACCTGTGTGCATCTTCCTCCACTCTTGTACATTACCCTATGTTCCTCCCTCTTCTTAAAATACGTATTCACCATAGTCATGTCCATCCTTTTCACAAAATCCACTACCATCTGACCTTCTGCATTCCGCTCCTTAACACCATACCTACCCGTCACTTCCTCATCCCCTCTGATCCCTTCACCAACATGCCCATTGAAATCTGCTCCAATCACCACTCTCTCACCCTTAGGTATACTCACCACCACTTCATCCAACTCACTCCGAAATGTTTCTTTTTCATCCATTGCACACCTAACTTGCGGAGCATATGTGCTAACAACATTCAAAGTATACATAATGCAGATAGCAGGGGCCTTTGCAAAAACTGCTGCATGTGTCCTTATATCCACTATAGAGGCCTTATGCTTAATTGCTTAATAATAACATATAATAGTTTGCCTAAATATATATATATATATATATATATATATATATATATATATATATATATGTGTGTGTGTGTGTGTGTGTGTGTGTGTGTGTGTGTGTGTGTGTGTGCGAGTATATTTGTGTGTGTATATATATATATATATATATATATATATGTGTGTATATGTATATATATATATATATATATATATATATATATATATATAAATGTCCTAATCTGTTGGAACTGTCTGTATCAATGATGCATATGAAATATCATCACCACGTCATCACTCCCATGTCTCCATTACACCTTCGAAAGGATATGTTTACAATCCATAACATTTGAAGAGCTCCATTATTCAAAACTAGTCTCTGTACATGCAGTGTCCATAATCTTTTAAACAACTTTTATAAATGCTTCTACACTGGTAATGTCAACAACTTATAGTCACAGTTTGATAATACCACTGGTTGCCAGTCATTTTGATTGGTCTTTGAATGGCCTTTCCAAATTAATTTTAATACCTGGTCGGCTTAGGCCAGAATCCCATCCTCTGCCAAGAGGTCCAGCAGAAAAAAAACTTGAAAGAAGGGGGCCTTATGTGTTGCTCAGTCCTCCCCTCTAACCCGTTGCAATTTTGTGGTAAGCTTGTCTGCTAATCAGATACAAATGACCAGCACCACAGATCAGAACTCTCCCTCTGCACCAGTAGACTGGCTAGTGTTACTTAATGATTTTTGGTTCGTATCTGAAGTCATCGCTAAACTTGAGTTGCAGGTGTCCAGATAGATATCATTCTAATTATGCAGTTGGTAAAAAGATTAAAGTAAAAAGTTTAAAACTGTAATATCTAGGATTACTGACTTGATGAGAGTGAAAGATGATCACACACATCAAGCAAGCGGGCTGCCTACCCCTTGCAGTCCCTGCTACACAATTTGAAGTGCTACCGGCATGTAGTCCTAGGTTGTGTGTGTTGGGTGGAGGGTGAAAGCCCTCCCCGATAAAGACTAAACTGTTTATCTCTTTAATGTCTCATCATCATAAAAACAAACTGTTTATCACATTGTTTTCTTGAAAACTAAGAGTTGTGAAATTATAATTATAATGTCGATCCACTTTGCACTGAGGGTGGGGACTGCTACTTCCCATTCTGGTATAGTGTGTTAATGTATACAGTTGCCATATTTGTGGCATAACTTTTTGTTGGTGAGTCTTAATGATTCAGGTAATGCAAACAGCTAATATTATGGTTTGTTTTATAACCTGTAGGAGCAATTGTTTTACACATGCTGTGATCACTAATCTCTTTATTTACTGATGATTTTTTAAAAAAGTGAATGTGCCCATAAAACTACTGACTTATTGGCTGTCTCTGGCCACTCTTTATAACGGGATATATCCCAAACAGGATGAAGTATTGCCGTGACATTTTTTCCTGTTGTGGCACTGGGACAGTTTCCTACAACACTGCTTTAGATTGTGCACCTAGTTTTAAAGACAGAAGGGCAGCTGCTCCTTAAATTTTTATGTAAAAGTATTTATGTATGCTATTATGTTTAAAAAGAATTAAAGTCTCACTTTTCTGCAGAAATTTTCTTTTAGGCCCAAAGTCACAACAGTGCTTTAGTGTTATCGTTTTCTAATTTTGATATTCTTTACTGAAGGTTTTGCAAAATGTTGCAGTTTGTTAATTTGTAATGGCCATCATGACTTAGGTTTGACCCTAACTACAAATGTTAATATCTCTATTTTGCTTCCAGATGTTACTGTAAACTTTTCAGGATAAAAGATATAGATACTCAGCCTTATGTAGCACAGCATTTGAGCTAATACTTCTAAAGGCAAGATGACAGCAGTATATCATTTTTTTGTATCTGTTAACTTTGATAGAGCACTGATACGCATAGATTTTTCTCGGACTCAGCTGGGGAGCCCCATATGCTTGAGACTTGCTCTGTCACACAGAAGACAAATGGAGGTAGAAGGAATCAAACCCTGTACCACTGGACTACAGAAGCAGATCACTAACAGTGCAGAGCCTCAGGCCTCTGTGTATTAACTGAGAGACTATCTGAAATATGTGCATGTTAGTCTGCACCTGCAAATTCTTTGTCTTTTGATGTAACATTTAAATGGCAGGAGATATCCCTTTTCTGAGAAATAACTACTTCTTGGTAGTTCTGTTGTCATAGAAAACATTAAGACATATTCTTGAGTTTGTCAAACAGAATACATTTCACGTGTTTGTTTTGAATGGAATGAAAAGAAACTAAGAAAAATTAAAAATAGAGCAGCCTAATAGTTGTGTAGGCCTATCACTAGTTCATTCAAGTATAGCACCATATGTCTGAAAGCATTTGACATTTGTAGCAGATTTAGGAAAAGCATGCATTGACACTCGGCTACAAAATACAAGCAGCAAGCAGTTTCAGGTATAAACACATGATGCACCCAACATTTGTTTAATTTCTGTGAAGAAAGCTTTATTGAAAATAAAGTACCAAAGAGCTGGCAAAAGAATGCATAGAGAAAACGTTTGAGTGTGGAATGAATAAGGAAACCCAGAGGTAATCAGAAACGATCTGCATTAAGCAAAGTAGTGAGATGAGTGGAAATGAACAGAGAGGGTTTGATTCAGAGACACATGTTAACACAGTTAGACTACCATGAAAAATAACACTATGCATCTCATGCAGATGATCACATGATGACTTACATTTGAGTGTCAACATACTAATGAGAGCTGCTGCAATTGCAAAGGATGGCAACAGATGTGGCAGTGTGTTTGAAAAAGGTATAAATACAGCATGATGTGCCACAGTGATCAGCTTTTCTGTATACAAGCTTTTGTCAGTGAACATTGTTAGCAGCTGTGCAGTCATGCTAAAAGTAGCATCCACTTTAGCCACTCAGACTGTGTTAGTAGCTGGTTAGCAAAGCCGTGTCCTTAATGTTGTGTGATGACATCCTCTGCATCACAGAATGATCTGTCAGTTTCTGACCTACCATTAAAACCAAACCGTAGCTAACTGCTACCATAGGGGCACAGATATCATATGGGAGCTGATTGACTGGTGTCATTCTTACATGGCATCAAGGGGGCATGTAATAGAATATGTGCCTTTCCCTTTTGCCTGTTTACTGTGATGGCTTAGGCTACCCCACTGAGTCCCATTATACCCATGAATAGGCAAGGGTCACCCCTTCTTGTGCAGTTATGACCTTGCTTGATAGAGATCCTCCTTTCTCCCTCCCCATATCTTTAACAGTGTTATACTCCCAGTCTGCCAACCAGATTTTTATGTCCTGTGACAGACTGCCGAGTGCTTGCTCCCTCAGCAAAAGGTCTGCTACTGTTTCAAATGCACAAATTGACATCTATTCACCCACCTGTAAGTGATTATTTCTGCAGTATAATTACTCAAACTGCTAACTGCCTTTCTTCTGTGCTCTTTGAATTCATTTCTATATGGTTCAGGATTTAGTTTAAAATATTCCAATAAATGCTGTTTAACTTTATCATACTTGATACAATCCCCTTCAATTAATTTTGAGACAGTGTGCACTGCCTTACATATGAGCAAAGGAATTAAAACTGTCTCCCACTGCCTCTGGTCAACTTGGTGTCGATAACAGACCCTTTCAAAGTCACCCCTTCTTTATACTGCAGAAATAGTTTGGTACTGATCTTGGTATTTATGGTTGGCTGCCACTCTTCTCAGTACTCATGTCTTTGGCAAAGGAACATCAGTTCACATTCATGCTGCTGCTACATTTCTCTTTCTTCAGCTTCTTCTCACTGTCTTTGTACCTCAAGCTGTTTTATTCTCAAAACTGCTGAAAGCTCTAGATACTTTATTTCTGTCTCTAGTCTCTTTAATGCCAGTTGTGTTTCAAGGTCATCTGGGGATGGGTTGCACTGTCCTTTTTTGGCATGCAGCACACCCACAGTACCTGCCAGGCTGTCCCCAGATTTAGTAGGCTGTGTTCCAGCTGCACACAAGCCTCCTATCATGTCCTCCTTGAGCATTCTGGCATATGATGTTTCCTTACTTTTCTGCTCCATAGTCAGCTGTTCAGAGATCATTTCTGCCTGTTCCCTAAAGTATTCTAGTTTAAAAAGTAAACAGACTTCTGTGCAATGTGTACCTTGGTATATTTACTTTGTGGCTACAGGGGAACATGCACCTTTGTTAACAAAGTACTTTGCGTGCTAAATAAATCCAAGTGTAACAGCCACCACACCGCTGCTCATTACTGTGAGGTATGTTGGGCAGGGGCTGCAGTCATAGGATCCACTTTGCTGTCCACAGAAAAATGGTCTAAAACTAAAACCTGATGTCTGTTAACGTAGAAAAAAGGCAGGCAAGTATGAATCACTAAACAACTCACTAAGTGTATTGTCGCCTCAAGAGCATAAAAGAAGTATGCAGTGTTATCATAGGTATGTGGCTGCAGCATCCACACCGAAGAGTAATATTTACAAGGAACACCTCACTGAGCATAGACTTTGGTCTGACTCTCTAGAATCCTTTCTCACTACTGTGTCTATGTTTTAATGCCTTCCAAGTGCTCATGTGATCAGAATAACTGTCCTTAAAATAAACTCGTACATTTCCATACACAAATTAATTTCTAGGAAAAGATGGTAATATCTTCCAACTCTGCAGCCTTCTGTCCTGGTCCATACTATGAAACTATGACTACCCCAAACTACTTGACTGGAAAACTCTCACTTTCCATTCTGTTGTTTTTTTCCCCACCCCCAGAACTCCACATGACCAATCTCAATGGCTATGTAGCTGCAACCAATCAGTCTATTCATTCTATGGAAGAGGAAGCTTGGGATCACCAGGGGAGGTGCATTCATTCATGGATAACCCTAGTCAGCTTATCCTTTCTGCAGTGAGGCTTGGGTGGTAGGGAGTACCCAGCCTGCTGGTACTGCATGGAATTCTACACTTTCCCCCAACAGAGTACCCCTCTCTCCTCCGGTAGCTGTTCTGAGCTCCACTATAGCTGCCGTCTGAGGCAAGTATGCTCTACACATTGAATTTCTCTTTGGCTTACTATGTGAGTTGTACACAACAGAGCAAGCTCACTAGATTCGAGCTTCACAAGGTGAGCACCTAGTGGTCCCTCTAGGTGTTGCTAATTTAGTGAGCCAGGACTGCCTTCCTCCACTAAGGACAGGTGAGCTGCCATCAGCCACTCACTGCTATCCTCCCCCACTTCCTTCTATGAGCACCTTAGTCTCTATTCAAACTCAGGTCATCTTCAGAGTGGTCATAGCTGCCACATAGCTGGGTAACTTTCTGTTCTACTTGTTGATAATAAGCCAAATAATTATAAATACAAGTTGAAGCATATAGT
The DNA here is from genome assembly GCF_019279795.1 of Protopterus annectens. Lineage (NCBI taxonomy): Eukaryota > Metazoa > Chordata > Ceratodontiformes > Protopteridae > Protopterus > Protopterus annectens. Next base: position 716,262,272 of record NC_056730.1, on the reverse strand, counting down.
AGAACAGTCTGGCTAGTTAGAGGAGGATGCCAACAGCTTGTCATTGTGTACCAGTAAATACAATCTTATCAGTTGATACATAAGTAAATAACATTCAACCACAAGTTTTTTTTTTTTAATGAATAAGTAAAAATATACTTAAGGAAGAATGAGTTAAGCAGTACAGTTAAATATGCAGCAAAATATAAACCTGCATGACAAAAACAGAAAATAATCACTATGAACAAACAGATTACAAGAAGGAAACAGGTATGTCTACAGCTAAACATTCTCCTAGCTGTCTCTCAACTAAGAGAATATGTAGCCTTAAGCTGCACTGGCTGAATTTCCATAAGATGTCACAGGCAGAGACTTAAATGCAGAAAATAAAAGCATAAGTTTGTATACTTCAAGTTTCAAAGTAGCTGTTCTCTTTGACTGCCTTATCCATTCAGATGTATGACTTATGTCTCTCTCATACAGAAACCACTGATGCAGTTAAGAAGAATTTCACATTTATCTGCCAGTGAGTTTGTTTTCCTGCTTATGGCTAATTATCTCTTCACAGAATTTTCTAATTACATTTTTACAGCCTTTAGCTTCCTGGCATAGGAATAACTAAGCATATTTCAATTACAGGGAGAATCATAGTTAGGTGTTCTGGTACCCTGTGCGTCTGCCTCCTAACTGTAAGTTGAGGATAAAAAAAAGGTAAAGATCCTCTCGAACACGAGGACCAAAAAAAAAAAAAATTGAAAACTGTAGAAAACCACTTGCAACAAATGTAACGCATAACTTGCTGCAGCTAAATGCCACAAAGTGCTGAAGCTCTGTAGTTCTGAACACAAATGCAGTATTGGCATTCTTTCCTGACCAGCAGGATGACTACCCCCTACCACCCAATCTATATCTGCCAATTGTGAACCCTAATACCTTATATCCAGGGTGTCTGTCCCCTTCATCTCACTCCAGTTATACCTCTGTTTCTGTCTCAAACACCTGTTACACATTTTATGTTTTACATATAATTGCTGTATTTCTCATCAGAAGGCAGTTACAAGCTTCAGTTACAAACTTCAAATATTTTTTATACCTTGCATAGATAAAGGTTACAAGCTCTCGCATTTTTTGATGCCACTGAAAATCACACGGTGCAGGTTCAGTCACATGTTTTTATTTTACTTTTTTGCAGTTTTATAATGTTCAAGTAAAGATCACAGATCTTTTAACAACCTCAGAGAAAAAGTTAAAAGATTTATTGTCAAACATCACATTATCAACTGTTTTTACTCCAGAATCACATTCAGTGCACATGTATCATTTCAAAGTGTGTCTTTCAATCGTTTTAGTAAAATTAAATGCTAGTTTTCAACTAGTTTTTTACAAAAGCTTCAGTCTCTTTTTTCAACTTTTCACAGGCTGACACTTTGTTTAAAATGACCCAGCAGTAGTAGGTCTTAGTAGAGCAGGTTTTGGTACTTTTCTTCAATTTCTGTTTGCTCCAGTACATTTTCTTTATCTGTACAAACTAAAACAATGAGTAACAAGGTCACACAGATAAAGCAAGCAGTAAAAACTACAAGAAAAATCTAGCCAAGCTAGATTTTCCACTGTGTGATTCCTTAAGACCTCTTGTATTAGAGCTAATATGCAATATATGCAAATAGCCCCTTAAGGACATCAGGTGTTTCAGCTATATGGCAGTTCTGAATGTCCATGTTTTTTTTTAGTCTGTCATGGACTAATTCACGCCAATAAAGCCAAACCCCACTAGCTGTGGACATGCATGTTTCAGCCTTCTTCTAATACAAGAGGTTTTAAGGAATCACACCGTGGAAAATCTAGCTTAACTACTAGATTTTTCTTTCAGTTTTTACTAATTGGTTTGTCTGTATGACTGTTTTACTCTTTGTTTTAATTTGTTATTTGGGATATTTTGCAGACACCCTAATGGTTATGGTCATCAGCTGGGTACAACGACCTTGTGTTTCCAAAGGTTAGCCAAACCATCCACTTATGTTGTGCTGATGAGGCCATAAGAAGGCTGAAATCTGCATGTCCACAGCTAGTGGGGTTTGGCTTTAGTGGCCTGAATTAGTCCATAACAGACTTAAAATGAAAAAAGACATGTGCATTCAGAACTGTCATATAGCTGAAACATGTTATGTCCTTAAGGAGTCATTGCATATATCCCATGTTACCTCTAATACAAAAGGATTTAAGGAATCACAAAGTGGAAAAGTTAATTTGGCTAGATTTTTCTTTTAGTTTTTATCTCTACAAACTGAAAATTATTTAGATCTAACATGTGTACTGCTAAGTACAATCTTTGACTTAAACTAAACAGATAAGCTTAGCCTGAGCACATGTACTGTCCTTGCAAAAGTACTCATTTTGTATTGTGCAAGCAAGCATACTGCTTCAATCTAAGTATTAAACTTTTGCAAGAAATTTCAGTTGTAGCTAGGCCAAAAACTCAGTTATAGTTAATCCCTAACTGTGTGTGAGTAAGTGCATACTTCTTTTTACTTGTGTGGGTAAGCACATCCTGTTTTTCTGTTCCTGTGAATTTGTGCATTTATTCGTGCACATAAACAAACACACCTTTATTGTTATATTTTATTATTGCTTGACTTCTTTATTATTTTTTTCTTGGTTAAGTTAGATCATCCTTATTTTTGTTTCTATAGCTCTATGCACTGTTATGGGTGCCATTTTGCCATTTGGCGTTGTACCTGCTTTGCTGCACCTTCATTGGCTTCTTGCAGAACACTCCTGGCCTGCTTGTCACACTACCTGTGACTCCTGTCTGGCTGACTATTTATGACATAAAGAATTCAGTCTGCATGAGGACTTCTAACACGTCTCAAAATAACCGTGCAAAGAGATGTCATCTGTTGCATCTTATCCAAAGTTGATTGGCACAGCTGCAGTGCACACACAGTTGGAACATTGCCATTACAGGGGAAGTGGCTCACTTCCTTTGCTCTGTTTCTCTGAAAGATATTTGCAGAAATGAACAATGACAGTGTTTTACCTGTCTCTGCTGTGTGATACAAGCATTGCCAGTCACCCATGTGCTAAATATAGTGCATGTAATACCTGTATTAGAAGCACACAGCTTGTAATGTTGTCAAAATCATGTACTTCTTGCATAAAGGTTTACCTGACTTACCTGCATTACATATGGCATGTGGTTAGTCGAACGTTTAGAGAACTACACCTCTATGCACACCTGTGTTGCCATCAGAAGATTTCAGATTTATTTTTGCATCCTACTTTTATTTAATCATGTTTCATTAGTGTTGTCTAATGTGGTACATTAATACCTTTCTCATCAATGCAGGTAATTTGAAAAGAAATGTAGTATATTCATCATGGATTATACATCATATTCATACATGTATTGGCAACTATGTAAAAAGTTATAAGTAAAGTTGTATAATTTCAATTCATACATTGTGTATTATTGAATTACATTGCAGCAATGTATATATGTGTGTGTTTATATATATATATATATATATATATATATATATACATATGTACATATAAATATATATATATATATATATATATATATATAAAATATATATATATATATATATATATATACCCAATCACATTTTAACAACCCATTTGTCCTCCACAAACACACACACAAACAAACACACACACACACACACACACACACACACACACACACACACACACACACACACACACAATTAAGACTTAATTTTTGATGTAGCTGTCATTACTACCAGGACAAAGCATCACAACGTGTACTGGCTGTTTTGACAGCATCCTTTATAGAGGCATACTACTTGTAAACGGCTAGTGAAATTCTAGTTCTTCAGATTTGTTGGTCTTGAAAAGAATGCACAGTCCTCTGAGTAATAAAATGGCACATACTGTATTCATTGCCACATGTATTGACTTTTGGTTCATCATCTGTGCACTTCTGCTTTCATTTATATGAATCTGCTCTAAAAGTAGCTTTAATCCTAGTTGAAGTACATTGTATAGAAGCAGATGATTATTATATGAAGAAATGATTGTATTTGTTTAGGGGATGTCTGATAAACCAAGATTCCTAACCTAAGTTTCGTTAAGGTAGTGGTATTCCAACATCTATTTTTAATGATAAAGCATGTAGTATTTTAGTTTTGGGTCACAGTTATATCGTAAAGAGGGAAATACTTAGGCAAAAAAGACAAACTATTATTATGCTTTCATCTACAGAGTATGTTTTCAAGTTAGTCATTGCAATATTCATTAAATGTTATTTTCTGCTTTACAGCAAGCTGCGAAAGCAATGTCTCCTGATCCCAAGTCAGATGGCAGTAAAGAAGAAAAAGAGGTAAGTAAAACTAAACAGAATGCAGCAGTACTGCTGTTTTAGTACTGGTAATTTAATCTGCATGGCTATAGTTAAAAAAATCATCAGTGTAACTATTCAAGTACCCATTTTCTCCTCAAAATGTAGCATTAATAACAAACTACCAATATGGAATATCTTTGTTTGTTTTATCTTTATTTCATCTTTTATGGTTACCAATATCTGCTTAACAACCCCTTTATGACTTAGCTGGCAGAAAAGCTTTATGCTAGACGTAACTATCTAGATTGGGATTGAGATGCGTTGGTGAAGAACATTTATTAAATGCAGAGGTGTTTACACAGTATAAACAGGTTTTGCCACAGTGTTACCTTGTGCTTAGCTTAGAAGGTTTCCAGAATGTCATATACAGAGTAACATAGATGAGACAGCACCTGATACTGGGGGAGCCTATCACACTGAGATCCGGCCTAAAGTCGTATTATCCTAATAATGATGCTTTTGAGGGTTTTTTTTTAATTCTGTTCTGTGATACTCTTGTAATCTGCTCAGGTAAGAAATAATGGAGAACTGATATTCTGTTGTCATGCTGTGGGTATAGACCCAGATTTTAGCCAGAATAAATGCTGCTGTGTGTACTCCATAACATAATAACTGATGAGTGCTGGATTTCAGTATGAAGAGCTGTATTATCAAAACTGATGCTCTATTGTGTAGACTTATTTTTATAAATCATTTGAAGATGTAATTTGTAATTGTATCATAATGTGTTTAAATAGTATGTAAAGCATCATCAGCTTCGGTTTAAAAATTTACAACTGAAGCAGAAATGACTGACAGCTTATGACACTGTGGTCTTTGAACTTATGTTTGTTATGGGAATTCCTGTGGAGAAAACACCTTTGTATGTATGACACAAGAAATAAGTATTCAGGGATACAGTTGACTAACATAATTCTGTTGTGATGCCTCTGTCTCCAAACACACTCATACAAACATGCGCGCACACACGCACACACAAGCGCACACACCTACACCTCTGTGTTTCAGTCACAGCCCCCCCCAACACACGAACACACAGTTTATGCTCCCTTTCCCTCTCAGGACATAGCTGTAAGAACTACAACTGAAATTTCAAAATGTACAAGACTTTCTCAAAGCTGTTTTGTACAACACTTAAAACTTTAGCACTGCTTAAAGCTGTCTGCTACACCTGCATGTTATTGTATCATAATGTGTTTAAATAGTATGTAAAGCATCATCAGTTCAAATTTAAAATTTACAGCAGAAAGCAGGAAATGATGACAGCTTATGACACTGTGGTCTTCTAACTTTGTTTTGTTATTTCCTGTGGAAAAACACTAAAAAAATGTATGTATGAAACAAAGTCGTGTCCATGCTGGTGTGAATGACCTGAAAGCGACTTTGATGAACTCTGGACTAAAGAGAGAGAGATGAGATCTTTGATTATGTGATTATGTAGGCCCAGCAGGTATGACCCCAAGCCCTGAGCAATATCCTTCATCAGAATGATGGCCAACAACAAGATGAGAACAAGATGCTTGTACCTTAATGTCTAATATCTGTCTGGTCTCATTCAATTGACCTGGACTGTCTGGTCTGCCTGATGACATGCTTGAGGGCCACGGCTCAAGCTCAGTACCTTCAACGGACGGGTTTGCCTTCACCCCTGGGATCTGGGTACCTTTTGCCAAGGCACAGGCCCCCATAGTGCCTTTTTAGGGCTCAAATAAAAAACCTACCAACCACCCTGAAAAACAAAAAAGAAAAAGTCCTGAATGCTAAATGCAATAATGCGTCTTATCTCAAATGCACGTGCACGACTCGGATCTCAGTGAGAAGACATGAACTGTCTTCAAGGCTCCTGAGAGCACCCGGCTTGGTTGAGAGCACCTCATTATTATCAGGTTTACCCCAAACCCGACCACACCACAAACCCGACACCCACACCAAAAAGTTATGAGGCAAACAGATTCATAAAGGAATTCCACATGAAGCTCCTTGAGGCCAGGAGGAAGCTCTAACCCATCCAGGTGCAACTAACCATAGGCAAAACTGCTCTGTACAAATTGTAGCATGGCTCAGGCCACCTCTCAAACCTGCTGAAAACTGCACAGGATACTCTGGAAGCCTCACTGGTATACATGGTGGGTTCAATCAATTCCAATACCCCAACTATCAACTTGACAAGCCCTAACTTTCTAGCCCAACTTTCTAGCCCAACGGGTCCTGGAGTTCATCCCAAGTTCATATGGATTTCATAATGGTATGGAACAGAAAGTATTCTGGAGAACGAGATCTAGAAATCATTATCATCTCATTACCACAGAAATGGAGGTTAAAACGTGAGTGGTGATCCATATATAAGAGATCTGATCATCAAATCCCCGCCCCACCCCAAACAAAAAGACCACACCCCAAACAAAGACCAACAAAGACTTCACACTCAAGACTGGTGTGGTATTTTTCAAGGCCCTGAGCCAGTGGAAACCAACCCAGTAGCAAAAAACACCTGCCAACAAAACCCTAGCAAATGAGGCCCTCCAACTGTGCCTCCACCTCCACAATCAAGACAATCACAACTCCAAAAAGAAAGTCTGGTGGACCCCAGCCATTAACAAACTTTAAAATGGACAACAGAGCAACCCACCATGATAGCAATAAATTAAAGTAGATAGAACAAAATCCATAAAATGAAGTCTTCCCAAATCACGGAAAGTTAAAAAAAAAAACTTTTAAAATCAAAAAAGCCCTCATGAAAGAAAAAGGGCCATTGCCAATTTTTCAATTATAAGGGGAAACTTCAAGGAATCATAAGGCCTATGAAACTCCCAGATATGTTCGTAAAAAGTCCAAAAACTCCAAGAATCATTCCAAACAGAAGACAAAAATCACAGAACAAATTTCAGCCCTCTCCATTTCACCCCTCTCCCCCAGAGATGCAGAGACCAGCCCTCCCTCCCAGGAGAGACATCCTGTCTCCAGCTCTAAAATGCAAGCCTAGACATCCTCAAAAAAAGTAGAAACACAGGCTCTGCAAAACTAAATGCTGTGTGATGGGACTGCACAATGAGATTATGAGGAATTAAACCCGCAGCTGTTTAATCTCAGCCTTACCATAGGATGATACTGTAAGGGTGAAGTCCCACAGCGCAACTGTGGGACTCCTGGCGGGCACCGCCCAACTGTCACGGACCCTAAGTCCCCCTCCCATGTAAGGGAATTGTCTCTTACAAGCAGCTTAAGAGGATCATAATGGAGCTCATAAACAAAGATATAGGGACTGGTAGACATTGGACCAGATACTTGTTTGGCTTCGACCACACGCCAGCTGTGGCCTTTTGCTCTTGAGCAGATGCTTTCTTTTTGAGTCACTGACTTCTTCTTGAAGTCAGCCAGGCTTTGATGACCTTAAGTTTGAACAGCCAACCATCCTGCACAAAAAAATCAAAAAAATTGTAAAATGTAAACCCATATGTCACAAGATGGGTTTATGTCAAATGGGGTTGTCACAAGATGTAGGGACAGAACCCACAGGGTCAGAGTTGCCAGTTAGAGTTCAGACTCCAAGCCGTCTCCAAGTCGGGTCCTCCAAGGTGGGTCACCCTTGGCTTCCTTCAAACGGCCAACTTCTCGAGACTACCCTCAACAAAGCTGGAATCTTGGGAGGACATTACTGTGACTTGCAGACTGCAAAGAACTCCTATCAGGAAAGAAAGTATCCTTCAGAAGGATATCCTTCAGAAGATATCTGGTGAAACAGATATGGAAACAAGTAAATACCAAAAAGGAATATAGGCTCTTCGGGAAAACAAGGTTCAGAAAACGGGACCCTATAGGTGGCAATCCACTAAGCACTGGGACTAAGCAATACTCAGGGCTTTGAAATCTGGGGTTGCAGGTTTCAGGTTGACTGACAGGTTGACAGTGGCCTTTCTTTTGACACTCAAGACAGTGAGGTTTCTATCTGGGGACCCAGGTTGACAGTGAGAGCGTACTCTTACATTAAAGACCTCACCCCTTGCCCACCCCATCATAGACCCAGGGGCAGTCCAATGAGAGTAAGTATTTGTTTCACCCCTTTAACTTTCACCACCCAATGATGAATTATACCGATCCCCCAAATATGATATCTCACCTGGAATCCTGGGAAATTGGAGAGACATAAAGTGCCTCATTGAAGGATAAAGGATAAGGCTCAAGATCATCATATGCCAGATTAGATTCTATAAACTCTCCATCTCTATGCTCCAGTCCAAAACCACTCGACATACAAATGCCATGTAAACCCGGAACCCATGTACATGCTCCACGAGAAAAAACTCGCCACCAAAACAACTAATCCACCAACTCCAAAACCAAAATAGCATAAATACACTGCTAGAGCAAGCATATATAAAACAACTGGAGGGATAGATTTACCATCGGATAGGATCATGAATAAAATCCAGTGGAATCATCTTCAGTGTGAGACAGATCACTGGCAAACAAATGGATCTCACTGGCTCCACCTCATCATCTCTGTGTCACATAGGGATAAGGTTTCTATCATCTAAGGCACACTGCTGGACAGAGGCATAGTATATAATAAATACAGCACTGGGCGTATATTATAAACCTATGAACCTATTTGCACTGCTGTTGTCTGCTAGTCATAAAGCTGGTGTTAATTATGTCACAAAGAAACATGTATTTTGAAATTCCCACAAGACAGACCATAAAAAGTTAACCGATCATTCTGCATTTGTCCATGGCCATTGGTCACAAAATTCTGACTGCTGAGAAAAATTAAATAGTAAATACTTGTTATAGGTTCATAGGTAGGTACTAGGCTATTGACCCAATATTGTTATCGGCCTAAGTAAGCCTAGCCAACAGGGTTCCCTTGCTTATGCCACCCAAGAAAATTAATTTCCTGTGCCCCTGTCGAGCAAAGCCACAGAAGTGATCCCCGGGTGTATTTCCTATTTCCCAATCACTCATCAAGATTTTTCTTGAAGAGTGCTAATGAGGAACTTTGCTTGACATAGATGGGTAGCTTGTTCCAGAATATAGGAAGTCTCTGGGACAGGAATTTATTCCTCCAGCATGTCCTGTTTATTATGGTGATGTGTAGCTCAGAGGGATTGGGATTTCTTTAGCTGTAGCCTATCCAATAGCTCTGAGTTTAACTTAGCTTTATATGTTAGGCAGAGATCTCCTCAGAGTAGGTGATATGCTACAGAGTAAAGATGGAGTTTTTTGAGACGGTCAGTGTAGGACATCTGTTTGAGGTGAATAATCCTCTTTGTGAGGTACTTTTGTGGCCTTTCCAGCTGCTGAGGATGTCTTGTGAGGTACATTCCAAAAGGGGCGTTGTACTCTATAATGGGTCTAATAAGAGCTGAGTAGAGGGGAACGATGACCTCTTTTTTCCTGGATGAGAGCCCTTTTGTGATGAGGTGTACCACATAGAAGGATTTCCTGACTACTGTGGCGATGTGATTATCAAAGGAGAGACTACTGTCCACCTGGGTCCCAAGATCTCTTATCACACATTTGGCATTAAGTATACTACCGTTTATGTGGTAGTTCATGGGTACAGAGTTTTTACCAAAGGGGATGATAATGCACTTTTTGGCATTGAGCTTGAGGCCATGCCTCTGACACCAGGCATCTGTCTCAGTGAGGCCCTTCTGTAGGATGTCCACATCATTTGGGGATGCGACTATGGCTCCTAGTTTGCAGTCATCTGCGAACTTTGTTAGCCAGAGGCTTTCTGTGTTAGCCTGTACTTCAGAGAAGTAGATACCAAACAGGAGATGCTCCAGGACTGAACCCTGTGGTACTCCACTTGTCACTGGTCTGAAGTCGGATTTGAAAGTCTGCTACTTTCACAGTGTGGGTTCTGTCAGTAAGCCAGTTGGCAACCCATCTTGTGACATAGGGATTTATACCTAGTTTAGTGAGTTTATCTATAATTCCAGAGTGGGGGATGGTGTTGAACGCCTTGGCGAGATCTAGATAGGCTGTGTGAACCACCTTAACCTTGTGTACGGCTTTGGTGACTGCCTCAAAGAAGTCATTCAGGTTCAGAAGGCATGATCTGCCTTTCACAAACCCGAACTGGATGGGGTCCAGAGTTTGGAGGTTACCAATGTCTTTGTTTATGAGTTCCATGATGATATGTTTCATGGCCTTGCAGACCAGGCTCATCAGACTAATAGGGCGATAGTTCCCAGGATCAGTGGTAGCTCCCCCTTTGTGGAGTGGGATAACTGTTGATGTGCCCCATTCAGTGGGCACAAAGCCTGATGTGGGACTATGATTGAACATGGTGCTTAGGTGGGGAGCCAGTTTGTTCTGAAGTTCATATAAAACGCAGCCTGGGATGTTGTCCGGTCCCATGGATGCTGTGTTTTTGGTTTTAGAGAGTGCAGCTTTTACCTGCATAGATGTGATTACAGGGACTCCGCATTCTTCCTGTATAGATATGGTCCCTTTAGGGGGTGAGAGGGGGTAAAGGTAGCACTGAACCTGTCTGCCAGGATGTTGGCAATATCAGTTGGTTCTGTAATTTTCGTGCCATTGTTCTGTAACTCAGAGCAGATCTGGGTGTTGCCATTGAGATTCTTTGCATAGCTATAAAATGCTTTGTGGTTGCCCTTAGAATCAGTGGTGATTTTGTTTTCATAGCTAGCTTTGGAGGATCTTATAAGGGATCTCAGCTTCTTACTGAGGCTGACCAAGGAGCTCCTCCACTCATAGGATTTAACTCTCTTTTGCAACAGTTTCTTCCTTCTGTTGTAGAGTTTGTTTATGGCAGAGGACCACCAGACTGGCTTCCTTTTTTTGGAGGATAGCATCTTGGTTCTGTTTGGGATAGCACAATCCATGCAGTCATGTAAGTGCTTATAGAGTGCATTTGTGTAGGATTCAGCAGTCGTAACTGTAATGTCCATCTGCATGGGTGTCATGAAGTTCACCACTTCTGTCTTAAGAAGCATGAAGTTGGCTTTGGAGAAAATATTTACCATGGTTTCCTTAATGGTGGGTGGGGGCGGGATGCAGATATCTAAGGTGATTAGCTTATGGTCGGATCTGACCAATGAGGAGTTGACTTCAGGTGTGGAACACTGGTCACTCATGTTGGCAATGACTAGGTCTAGAATATTGTTGCCCCTGGTGGGAGTGTGGATAAGTTGATCCAGGGCATTGGAATT